>NW_026889510.1:0-13190 GCF_032173495.1 Musca vetustissima
TTAGTATATATCTCAAATTGGTCAATTTTTTTTTCGGTAGCCCCCAGGTTTTGAGGTTCTTGAACCAATTTTTTTTTTCTGGCACAGGCACAATCACGTTTTTGTGCATATGTTTGTAACAGCAGAAGCACATTAGACTCACACATACGACTTCTGTTAGGATTCATTTGTTGAATATATTCCAAGTGGTGAAGGGTATGCATACAGTCTGCTCCCGTCCCAACTTCATCATTTTTCCTTACTGGTTTGATATTTAAAAATAGTTTATCTGATTTATTCCGCGAACTTTGAGTTTTGTTCTAAGACTCTGTTATAATTATTTCACCTGCGGAGGGTATTCGGTATAAAAAATACAAAGAGGGCTCCAAGGGTTGCCCCTCAACAGGCTTTCCCAAATAAATTTTCTAAATCAGCCAGCCAGCATACCGTCCCACGATTATATTCCGTCGATAATAAATCTGCATGCTGCATATCTCATTTTCTTATAGAAATACACTTTTCCGTTCAACTGATAATAAGTGTTTCTACAAAACAAAACCCACGCTCGCAAAACCCCCTCCGCCATGAAAAGCAACAAAAAAACAAAATGAACTCCCAATTTTTCTGACCCCGCAAACGTGTAATCGACCTACTTATCTTCCCCTTCGAAAAAAGGCTTGTAAGTTTTCACTTTGGCGGATATACGCAAGAAGTACAAAGCCGATTACGCCCTGTATTATAGCTGCCATGAAACGAGACATGAATTTGGCTGCGGAATTATGGTTAACATAATAATAAAAAGACCCTCAAATTTTGGAGATTCACTCCAGGATGTAGTATGAGCGAATTGCTATAATCCGTATAAAAGCGGAAGTTTCTTCACATTAGTTCTCACTCAGCTCGAATGCTCTGAATCCAAGACAAAGATGAGTAGACAAATGAATATTTCACGCTGCGCCTAACAGCATACGACCACTGCAAAAATCGCAAGCAAATATCTATTGCAATCATCATCGGAAAATTCAGCCTAATATAAAGAATATTCCCAGACCCAATTTAGGTTGATTTTGACTTTGTGGCAACAAAAAACATGGTAGTTAGCCGCACCAGATTTAAGCATCGTACTGCTATGGGATTTCTCCCGATCAAGCAATGAGAAATCAAATGATCATATTGTGGTAGACTGTAAGGCATTCATCCAGTGTTTTAGATGTTTGATCGATACGTGGAGGGAATATCGATTTTGACCATTACCTTGTAGCAGCCAAGGTTCGTAATTGTTGTAATGTAGCAGCAAAGGTGCGATCTAATGTAACACGGAAACTCGATGTCGAAAAGCTGCAAACACAACAGATAGCAGAATCAAGTCCGCCACTTGCTTGACGAAAGCTCTCCTGTTCCTATAATAGTATAGAACACAATGGAAAATATTTGCCCACTCCCTACAAACAAACGTAATGCTACTGACGTGAAAAATCCAGTGTATAGGGCAACCAGCACGTAATGCGATGGAAAATTATCGGGAGAAAAGGAGAGAGGAAAAATCTATTTTCCGAAAAAAGCAAATCGAGATGTACATAAGTCAGAATGAAATCCGAAAATTTTACCAACGAGTAAAAAACCATACCGAAGGCTTTGGTGCAGACACATTCTCCTGCAGAGATGAGATGAAAACCTGGTGACAGACACAGACAGCGTGTTGAGTATATGGAAAAAGCATTTTGCAAAGCTTCTGGTAGTGGCGGTAAGATATCCCAGAACAAATAAGAGATTACAGATTTTATCAGCAATCAATCGGCTGAAGAGTAATAAAGCAACAGGAGCCAATGGGATACCAGAAGAACTATTCAAAACTGGTAGTCAGATGCTGGTCAGGAGCATGCACCAGCTGATTTGTACAATTTGGCTAGAGGAATGCATGCCGAATGATTGGACCTCAGCATCTTGTGTCCCGTGCACAAAAATAGAGACAAGACGATATGTGCAACTATAGAGAATAAGTCTCCTATCTATTGCCTATAAAGTGTTATCCAGCGTGATGTGTGAACGACTGAAGCCAATGGCCATTGACATTATTGGACTATACCAATGCGGGTTCGGACCTTGTAAATCCACCATTGATCCTGGAAAAGACCTACGAAAAACATTTAGACACATTCCACGTATTCGTCGACTATAAAGCCGCATTCAACATCCCTATCCATCTTTAAAGCCATGTCTGCGTTCGGCATTCCTGCAAAATTAATACGGCTATGCAGGATAACATTAACTGGCACAAGGCCAGCAGTTAAATTCGTAAAGGACCTCTCGTAGTCCTTCAGTACCGTCAGTCGTGTGACCTGTTTAACATCCTGCTGGAAAAGGTCGTACAAGAGGCAAAGGTGAACAGAAATGGCACTCCTGTACACCTAACAACATATGTTACTAGTCTACGTCGACGACGACATCAATATAGTAGGTCGAACATTGCGAGCGGTAACAGCCACCTTTAAACGAGTCTGCCAAGGTTGGACTGGCTGTAAATGGCGAAAAAACCAAGCTGATGGTATCAACGCGCAAGACGTCCAGTAGACTCGGACCAACTGTGGAACTTAAAAACTGCAGCTTCGTGGCAGTTAACAATTTTATATACTTTGGTACCCTTATAAATAAAACGAATGACATCAGTTTTGAAATTCGGAGAAGCATTGTGATGGCCAACAGATGCTACTATGGTCTAAGTAAGCAGTTTATAAGCAAGGCCACCTACCGCCGGACCAAACTCACACTACAAGACGCTGATACTACCCGTGCTGAAGCATGAGTAAATACGCAAGAAGATGAGGCAGCTCTTGGTGTGTTAGAGAGAAAATTTCTCCGAAAGATCTATGTGTCGTTCTGCGTTGATGGTGAATACGTATCGCCGTCGAAAGAACCATGAGTTGTATTCTCGGACATCGGCATTGTCAGACGTATCGAGCTGCAGCGCCTACGTTGCCTAGGTCTTGTTATGAGAATGGATGAAGATGCCCCAGCGAGCCAACTGATGGTTCTTGCAGAAGGAAGACCACGAATTCGATGGAAAGATCAAGTAGAAGACAACATTGCCGAACATGGTCTTTCAAATTGGAAAAACTGCGCAAAAGACCGACGCGCCTGGAAATCTTTTTTCAGCTCGGCTTATGGAACAACCGTACTGTAACAATCCAGCTAAGTAAGTAAGAATGCAAAATTTTTGGTCTATGTCCTAAATATATATGCTTTAAAATGCAAATTTTGACTCGTTCCCATTTGACTCGCTAAATATTGACCAATTCTCATGAAATTGTCATGTTTTAACCTTGACCAGACCACATTCTCCGTGTAAAATTTCATGATGTTCGGGTCATAATCGTGGCCTCTAGAGCGAACAGAAAAAAAGACAACAATAAAGTAGTTGGTCCATATAACCGATCATACCAAAATAGGGGTCTTATTGGACTCAAACCTACATGACGTTTGTTCCGTAATATATACTCCACCTTATAGTGTCTACAAGTTAAAATGGACAGACGGACAGATGAACACATATGTGTAGATCGACTCAGCTAGTCGAGCTATGACAATTGGTGTACAAAAGTTGGTTAAAACTCTTGGGTCAACACAAAGCTATAATACCCTTGCAACATGCCTGTGTAGGATATAAGAAAAAGCTTACTTAATATTGGGCTGTCGAAATGTGGAAGTCTTACAAGAATATTGGGGATGAATTTAATTAGTTCCGAAACCTACATGATTCGTGCTATTATCTAATTTTTCCATGAATTCAATTGTTATAAAATTTATATCCACAGAAATTTTAGAAGATCGTTAATTGCAGCGCTTATAACTCAAGAAAAAATCGAATAAAATCGGCGAACATTTTTATAGCCTCAGCCTTATGGCTACACTTTGATACGGCAAAAATATGTCTCGTCGAAATATTGGTTTTAGACTCCATGTTTCTTTGGACAAAATCCGTTTCAGACAATTTAGAGTCGATTTACAAATGTCCGTCCGTGCGCACGATAACAGATTTCATAAAAACTTTGCACAACCTTAGTCCCCAAACTATAGGATGAGGGTATATAGCACGTCCATAAAGACTATCCATCAGCTTGTCTATAAAGCCTCCCATCAGCTTGTCTACAATTCGACACACTCTTTCGAGAGCCAACGAGGAGGAATATATTCGTATAGTGACTGCCATCACCCCATTTATAATGATTTTCTTCATCTTGTCTATAGAATTTCAATTTATAGAACTACATTTTACTCGTTTTTGTGACTCACTTTTACTCGTCTCTTAAGTCTTTTTTTCGTTCATCTAAGGAGTTTACTTTCGCCTGGCTGCTTCTTGTCCATAAAGATTCCATTCAGCTAGTCTTTAAAGACTCTCCTCAGCTCATTTCTAAGGATTCTATAATATTGAACAGGAAACCCTTTCTGAATAAAGTTTCCATATCCAAATATTTCAGCCAACCCCTTACAATTTGAATACTCGATTCGCAATTATAATATTTTCAAATAACTTGATTTGTTAACCTCTTCAAAAGTCTGCCATTAATTATCTGTACAACCCTTTTCATTTGTCAAGTGTCAAATATGAACGAACACCCACTTCTTTGTAATTTGTGTAATTTATGAAAACCACTTCATAAACACTAACCAACATTGTCCATTCCGCATCTACCTGCAAACATCAAATGTCAATTTCAAAAAAATAACCCTTTCGTTAGTACCTCCACCCCTCCCCATAATTTCAATCTGATAATGAAGCTGTCTATCACCATGCACTTGGGCTGTGATTCATCTACATCATTATTTGACCGCTTGTGTACCTCAACGGTGGCAGAGTATCTGTAAGGTCAGCTGGTGGCGGCTGGTGGTTTTGCTGCGAATGATGTGGATGTGTGCCATGTAATTACGTTAGGACCTTGACATTGGCTAAATCAACGGCATGAATGGATGCCACTAAGGATGGCTGTCCCAAATTACAATTACAGTGATAAAACACAACACTATCGGAGATTTAGTTTCGGCACGTGTATTCTGATTTGAGGATAATGAATGAATATTTTTTAGGGATCATCAGCCAAGCAGTTGGTTCAAATATTAACCAGAAGGTAAATGATACAAATAATAGGACATTCTATTAAATATTTTCTAACAATTAAACAATTTGTCATATAAAGGCCAGTTTGGAGTCTAGAAGAACTGACGGTAGTCTGCCATTAAAACCTGACCCAAAAACATATATATTTTTTGTATTCAAAAGATTACTAGAAGATTTTTTCAGGAAAACATTTTGTGGAAGGGTGAGCAATACAAATATTTTCTAGAATAAAATGTGGGGGTTTGTATAGTTTTTCCAAATAGGCATATACTTAGACAAAAAAAAAAAAAAAACAAGTGAAAAAGCGTTGAGTTCGGCCGGGCCGAACTTTGGATACCCTCCACCATAGTTATACTGACAGATACATGCAATGAAAATATAGGGAACATACCAAAAAGTGGGTATATACCGATAATTCTACTAACCGATTTATGTAAACCATTATGTACACCAAATACAAACTTCAGCAATTTTTAATGGGAATTTTACCCAAAATCTGTAAGATCCAAAATGTGGACTGATACTGATAAAGCATGGTAGAGTATAAAATCCTCAAACTACTGTAATTTAGATTACAAAGTTATATGCCTAAAGGGGAACCAATATTAATTACATAATGTAGGAAATAGTGAATATTTGGGGATATCATTATATGAGGGCTATGCCTATATAACCAGTAAGGAAAGTAGTAAAGTCGGACTGGCTATATGATACCCTTCACCACTTTGGGTATATTCTACATATGTATCCTAACAGACGTCGGGTTTGTGTTATATATCTATAACTGAACCGATTTCAGGGAAACTTGCCAGAGACTTATGTATATTACTTTAGTATGTTGTCAATTGGCCTAGCTATGGTCTTTTCACGAAGCTTAGCAACATCACTCTAGACTTAATTCAGTACGCTATGCTAAAATTCGTGCAAATGAAAAGATTTCCAGGGACTTTGGTGCACCATATACCTAAAATCGGGCGAAACTATATATGGGAGCTATATCTAATCATTCTAGGCTTTATTCAGTACGCTAAAATTTGTCCAAATCAAAAGATTTCAAGGGAATTTAGTGGCCTATTTACCTAAGATCGGACGTAACTATATATGGGAGCTATATCTAAATCTGAACCGATTTTCACGAAACTTTGCACACATCATTCTAGACTTAATTCAGTACGCAATGCCAAATTTCGTGCAAATCGAAATATATATAGGGACTTTGGTACACCATTTACCTTAAATCGGACGAAAATATAGACGGACGGACAGACGGACATGCATAAAACGACTCAGAAAGTGATTCTATGCATATTCTCAAAAGGAACCATGGGTCTATTCCGATTATTTTTGCCTGTTACAAACATATGCACAAAGACATAATACCCTGTACCACAGTGTGGTGAAGGGTATGAAAAGGGGGTTATATGGGGACTACCCCTAAAAAGAGGTGAATATTAATAATTTTTGGTGGGGAGATTTGTTACCACATACGACTACAAAATACCAAATTTCAGCGAATTCGGTTGAAAACCGCGCTCAAGAACATCAAAATACCGAAAATTGGGGTGTACCCTTATATGGGAGCTATGTGGACCGATAAAACCCATCTACGAAGTTGACCTGCCTGCAGACAAAAGACGACTCTATGCAAAATTTTGGCGATCTATCTCAATTCGTTTAGACGCTAGAGCAGGGATGCAAAAGTTGGTACAATTGTACTAATTTTAGCACTATTTGGAAGTCAAAAGTACAATAGCACCCCAATGACTTATTTAGCACAATTTCTAAATTGTATCAAATTATTTTCACTTACAAGTATTATAAGTGATTAAACACAGATTACAAAGTACAGACCGCATTTTTGATTCGAGTTGGATGAAATTTGGCAGAGCTCATTTATTTGGCCCAAGGACGAACTCTATTGATATTGGGAAAATCGGTTTAGATTTAGATATAGCTCCCATATATTTTTGTCCGATTTTATGTAAATGGTGCACCAAATTCCTTCGATTTGCAAAACATTTGGCACGGCGTATTCAATTAGTTCACCAAAGTCCCTATATATCTTTCGCTTTCCACGAAATTTGACATAGCGCACAGACTTGAGTCTAGAATGATGTGTGTAAAATTGTTTGAAAATCGGTTCAGATTTAGATATAGCTTTCATATATATGTTCGACCTTTTGAATGTAAATGGTGTACCAATTGAGACAAGAATGGTGCGTACTGAATTGAGACAAGAATGATGTGTGTAAATTTTCTTCCGACTTTACTACTTTCCTTACTGGTTTATGTATGTTTTTATTAATTGATAATAACAATAAAACTTTTATTAAAAAAATTATAAAAAGTACAATCGGACTGAAAAAAGTACACTTTTTATTTAAAGTCAGTACAATTTGAATAATTTAATTTCGCATCCCTGCGCTAGAGTGATTACAACAGACTGACAGACAGACGGACATGGCTATATCGTCATAGAATTTTACGCTGATCAAGAATATATATACTTTATTGAAATGATTATTTCGATGCGTTACAAACGGAGAAACAAAATTAATATACCCTCCATACTATGGTGGAGGGTATAAAAACAATAACTTATTTATATGCCGGAGAAAGTGTTAGTTAACAAAGGCTAATCAAGCTTTTGTTTTGAGTGAAATCGAAACCTCATTGGCATAACATTTTTCATTCGCATCAGAATAAAGAAAACACCGAAGTGACATTTAAATTAATTGTCTTCTTCTATTTCCGATTTTTTGTGAGGCTATGTGTGTTCTATTTGATTGCATAAAACCTTCGCTTTATTGTAAATGGTTATTTTTCCGAATGGATTTGATCTGAATTTAGCAGAAAAACTGTGGAAATATAAATGGTAAATTAATAAAATGTGACAGCGGGCTAATGGTTTCAAAATGTAGTTTTTTTTTCAAAACACAAAACGACAAATAATATAAAAGCTAACACGATTGATGATCTCTGCATGTCAGGAACAGCAAAAGGCAAACCCAGTAATATTGCATTTTATATATTGAATTTCAATATTAATTTTAGGTTGGGGAAAAAGAAATCCATTTTTGTGCAAATGGTTTAAAAGAGTTGTATGGGCGATTTTTAGCTCATGGTTGATTTTGCGACTGTTAACATGTCGGACAACTTCGATAATTTCTCCGATTTTACCGACATTTTCGCCGACCGGCATTCCTGTGTGAGGTGCAGCTTTAACACCAAAAATTCCTGAGTGGAATCTACGAAACTAAAATTGCACATAATTGGATGTTAAAGCATCGGAACCATAAACACCATTCACAATTTTAGCCGCTTGGTTGCATTTTCGCTTTTGTCAAAGAAAAACTGTAAAATGTACCGAATTTCCTCTTTGTTCACTTCCATGTTTAACACCCTGTAACTCACAACTGAATGCACCAAACAAAAAACATCAAAATATTTTTTTACTGCGAAATGTCACCCTTCCTACGAACATTAATCTGAATTTATGTGATCGCTACTTTACGAGAAATCTATCAGTACAGCTATCTCCCGAAAAAAAAAAAAATGGATTTATTTTCTCTCAAACTGATATGTTACGAATTTAAATAACACTAGGCAACAAAAGAAAATGAGACTGATTCTCCAGGTCAGTAGTTAAGTACTTTGATCTATAAGGATCCACTTCGTCAATAGATGAATCATCTTCAGTCGCCCACATAGACTCCCTTTTGGTCGTCTACAAAGACTCCTTTTCGGTCGTCTATAGAGACTCCCATTCTGTTGGCTATAGAAATTCCCTTTCGGTCGTCCACAGACACTCCTTTTCGGTCGACCACAGAGACTCCATTTCGGTCGTCTACAGAGACTCCCTTTTGGTCGTCTATAGAGATTTTCTTTCGACCATTTATAGGGACTCACTTTCGACCATTTATAGGGACTCACTTTTGCTCCCATATAAAGACTCCCTTAAGGTCGCCTATAGAATCCCTTAAAGTCGCCTATAGACTCCCTTTCGCTCTTCTATAGAGATTCCCTTTCGGTCTTCTATAGAGACTCCCTTTCGGTCATCTATAGGGACTTTTACCCCCATATAAAGATTCCCTTCAGGTCACCTATAGAGCCTCCTTGTCGCTCGTCATTATAGACTTCCATGTTAGTCACATGTTTTCGATTACTATTTCCTCACAACGTTTTGAAGTGGGTATCATACTGTGACGACGTGTTTACCACTTTGAAGCTGGGATAGGTTCAGCGGGGGCCAGGGTCGTCACAAGAATTTATTTTCGTTTGTGGGATTTTTAAGAGAGAGAAAATACGCACTTTAGATCTTTTCTAAAAACGTTATAAAAATCTTTATTTCTTAAAATTAACACTATCACACACAACAATGACCACATATCGTTCTTAATCACATTATCTGGATCTGAGGATGAGTAGTCCACGGGACGACGTTCTGATATGCGTAGTAAAAGACGTTTTGGACCATGCGAAAGAACGGCGTCTGAGGTTCAATTAGGAGTTCGTTTAATCACGGTGAAGATGGAACGATGACTGAGTTGGCTGAAGTAGGTTCAGGTTAGCCTGATAATAGTAACGGAACATTGAAGGTTGGCGGCAGCAGACACAGTGCAGCCCGATGACAGTGACGTTACTCGAAGGTTGGCGGCAGCTGGTACAGGATAGCTCTATGATAGTAACGGCACTCAAAGGTTGGCGGCAGCAGGTACAGGGTAGCCCGATGATAGTAACGGCACATTGAAGGTTGGCGATAGCAGACACAGTGCAGCCTGATGACAGCGATGTTACTCGAAGGTTGGCAGCAGTGGACACAGTGCGGCCCGATGACAGAGACGTTACTCCGGTCGGTTTGGTCGAGGGCTCGTTTTTTCAACCCCACTCGACGAGGCCGCAGTTACGTCCACTGGGAACCGAGGGCACGTTTTTCAACCCCACTCGATCAGACAGTGACTACTACGCGGCTATTGCCACCGGTAACCGAAGGCACGTTTTACAACCCCACTCGATCAGACAGTGACTACTACGCGGCTATTGCCACTGGTAACCGAGGGCACGTTTTTCAACCCCACTCGATCCGACAGCGACGACTACTTATCTATTTTACTGGTAGTCGAGGGCTCGTTTTTTAACCCCACTTGACTCAGCAATCTTCAACAGACGACTGCCTCGATTATCACCAACGCTCCTCCTTTTATACTTGTTGGTGTTAAATTAATTAATACACGTTTATATTGAACTTAAATTACATTCTTTTTTTTAATTTAAATAATTTCATTTCATTCATACATTTTAAATAAAATAATAATACAACAAAATTTCATTTTCGTGATAGGAAATTAAATGTCGATGTGACCAGAAAAAAGTATTAACGACTTTTGGTCGTTACAATACTCCGATTATATTGGATTTTTTTCATAAATTGCCAATTCAATCTTCCACCCAAGAATTTAGCAAATATTATCAAAACTTCCGTACACATGTTTGATCGACTAAATCTTAATTTAATAAACATTATCTACATCAATATTCATGTTTAAGTCATATCCTCTTGTCAAAATAATTTACTGCAGGGCGGTCTTCGAATGAAAACATCATAGGAGACAGCAGTTGTATTTCTTTCAAGATGACGGATTTTGTTTTCATGGAATCACCATTATTTTTTATAATTTATCTGCTCCACATGTCATTCCGGATGACGGAAACGAGTGAATTGAATGAATTTTCGTTAAAAGCCACAGATATACAGGCCACTGCAAAGTCGTACACTAGGTGGTATGACAAAATCAACTGAGTTTTTTACGACAATAAATGCGAAACGGATCGAATCGCACTTGGTCACCTTCTTAGGGTATCTGAAAACAGTGGGTCTGTTATAACTAAAACAACATCCCTATTTTGAGCCATTGCTATTACAATTGAAATGGAAGATGTGATCCCAAAAAAATATTTCATATAGGATAACTTTTTATCCCGATTTGAAGTGGATCAAGACAAATATTTAGCCAAAGACTACAGAATATATTCTATATAAAGTTTTATATCAGGTCGGCAACTTGCTATAATTTTATTTTCTATTCTAATTTGTTCAATTTATATAAATGGGTTTTCAAAATCTCTGCCACAAAAAAATTAGTATTTAACATAAAATTGTCCCACCCTAATATCCCTCACCGTGGAAAAGTGTAATGGACTTTTTTTTCAATTTCAAAAATTCAAATATAACGCTTTTCCCGTTCATCAAAAACTGTTTTCTCGCATGCGATTTTGTTTTGTTTTTATTATTGAACCTGTAAATCGATAACGCTTATTGATCGGAACATATGATATTGACTGACAAACAAATTTTGACAACTTTCTGAGGCCAAGCGCAAGCTAACCACGCTAAAAATTTCAGAGGAACTTCCTTTTCCAATTTTACCAGCCAACAGGAGCAGTCGTACCAAAAAAAATATATAGTTTCATTAATCTTCAAAATCATTAAGTTTTAAATTAATATTGAAGTGCGAAATATCGCAAAAATTTATTAAGGAAATACAGAAATATTTGTTCCTTCAAAAATATTATAACTTTCTACTGGAGAAAATACCGATTTTCAAGAATCAAGGTAAATATACACTTTGATGTGCTTGTTAAGGTGCCATAAAGAACCATTGCATATTTCTTTACCAGTATACCACCAATCACTGGTGTCCAAAATTAAAGGAACACCATTCAACACGGCCTGGTATATATTGGACTCACATTGTCAGATTCTTAGACTTTGTGGATGCAATCAATATCCAGTGTTCAAATTGAGAAAACCAGGAAGATCTTGAATGATAGTGCGTTATTTAGTTGCCACGAATTACCAAAATTCTGTAAATCATATATTGATCTGCATTTCATCTCTATCGGACCACCCTATGGTTATGCGGTGCTGCAAAACCTAGAAGGCAAAATCTGCAAACCTAGACCAGAGAGACAATTACACAATTCGGAAGCAACCAAAAACAAATAATCCAAAGTAGTACCGCAAAGTAATTCAAAAGGGCTGCAAATTATCAACCTTCAAATAACCTGTATGGTCAACAGAAGTAACAAGCAAAAGTCATACCGCCAATCAATTCGAAAGAGCCGCCAACTATCCACCTTCAAATGACCTGTATGACCAACAGAAGTATTAAGCACAAAACGCACATTGAAACCTCCGCAGCACCCCCAACAGCGGTCTACTTTTGATAAAATATCCACCAGCATTTCATTTTATTGAGTTAAGTAAACTGTACAGAATAGCAGCAGAGCATCATTAAGTAGCTTAAAAAAATACGAATTAAAAGTGTAAATATGATTGGGAAAAATTATAGTGAAAAAGTGATTTTAAAAATTAAACAATTCAATTTCTTATTCTAGTTTTTAAAACAAATTTAAAATTATATAATGTAAAATTTCGTTATCAATTTAAAAGGAAAAAATCATATTCACATCTTTTAATTCGAACAACAGAGATTTTTGCATGAGTGTATATTGCTATTTATTAAATTCAACTAAGCATTACCAATAGCTCAAAGAAAAGACAAATAAGAAAGCAAGCGAGCGGATTTAAAATCTATTCCAGCGGTATCCACGGGAGCTGATCTTGGAAAGGCCTTCTCCATCGTCATCATCCAGTGTGGGTAAGTCTCTTAAAAAAAAAATGTCTCCCAATTCTCATTATTTGTTAGACTACTGAGAATAATGTAGAAGCATACGTATATACATAAATACTATTTACACTCTTAAGTAGGGTGGTAATTTGCATTTCGCTTTAAGTTTAATTTTTTTCTTTTCTTTTGAGCTACATCATTACGCATAAATGAGACAAAAATAGAAAGAGAAATTATCTTCTCTTCTTTATCAATGCTGATAATAAACAATAGATTTTTTGAGTGAAGTGATGTACTCCACAATTATATTAATTGCATTTTGATGGTTTATTATCAGTTTTGTTTTGCTCTTGCGCGTTTGATGATCTATTACTAGAATTTCATTTCTATCTTTTTTGTTTGTTTTGATTATGAATTTTTGATTGATTTAGTTGTAATACAATTTCTTTACTTTACAGTAGGTTACT
>NW_026889511.1:0-13121 GCF_032173495.1 Musca vetustissima
ACGAAACTATACGGGAGCTATATAGAAATCTGGACCGATTTTCACGAAACTTGGCAGACATAATTCTAGGCTCAATTCAGTACGTTATGCCAAATTTGGTGCAAATCGAAAGATGTATAGGGACTTTGGAGCACCATTTACATGAAATCGGACGAAACTATATATGGGAGTTATATCTAAATCTGGACCGATTTTCACGAAACTTGGCAGACATCATTCTAGACCTAATTGATTAGGCTGTACCAAATTTCGTGCAAATCGAAAGATATATAAGGACTTTGGGGGCACCATTTGCATGAAATCGGACGAAACTATATATGGTAGGTATATCTAAATCTGAACCGATTTTCTCAAAACTTGGCAGAAATCACTCTAGGCTCAATTCAGTACGTTATGCCAAATTTCGTGCAAATCGAAAGATATATAGGGACTTTGGGGCACCATTTACATGAAATCGGACGAAACTATATATGGGAGCTATATCTAAATCTGAACCGATTTTCACGAAACTTGGCAGACATCATTCTAGACCTAATTGATCAGGCTGTACTAAATTTCGTGCAAATCGAAAGATATATAGCGTCTTTGGTCCACCATTTACATGAAATCGGACGAAACTATACATGGGAGCTATATCTAAATCTGGACCGATTTTCTTGGCAGACATAATTCTAGGCTCAATTCAGTACGTTATGCCAAATTTGGTGCAAATCGAAAGATATATAGGGACTTTGGAGCACCATTTACATGAAATCGGACGAAACTATATATGGGAGCTATATCTAAATCTGAACCGATTTTCACGAAACTTGGCAGACATCATTCTAGACCTAATTGATTAGGCTGTACCAAATTTCGTGGAAATCGAAAGATATATAGCGACTTTGGTCCACCATTTACATGAAATCGGACGAAACTATATATGGGAGCTTTATCTAAATCTGGACCGATTTTCTCGAAACTTGGCAGACATCATTCAAGGCTCAATTCAGTACGTTATGCCAAATTTCGTGCAAATCGAAAGATATATAGGGACTTTGGGGCACCATTTACATGAAATCGGACGAAACTATACATGGGAGCTATATCTAAATCTGGACCGATTTTTTTGAAACTTGGCAGACATAATTCTATGCTCAATTCAGTACGTCATGCCAAATTTGGTGCAAATCGAAAGATATATAGGGACTTTGGAGCACCATTTACCTGAAATCGGACGAAACTATATATGGGAGCTATATCTAAATCTGGACCGATTTTTTCGAAACTTGGCAGACATCATTCTAGACCTAATTGATTAGGCTTCTGCTATATCGTTTCCTTTTGCCTGTTACAAACATATGCACAAAGACATAATACCCTGTACCAAAAGGGTATAAAAACAATTACTAAACTCTTAATTTGGATAGATGTGAGGCAAAATATGTCAATTTTGTACTCGTTGTTGAAACCCAATCAACACGAAGCGAATAAAATTTCGCGTCAATCTGATAAAAAATGAGAATTTTGGGGCACCATTTACTTAAAATCGGACGAAAATATTAGTGGAGGCTATATCTAAACAGATTTCAAATAAATTTGTTACAAGTTAGTTTATACTAATTTTGGGCCCTTAGTGCATCATTTATTTCAAATCGGAGGAAAGGAGCTATATCCAAATCTGAACCGATTTGAACAAAACTTTCCTAACGTTAGGTTAGGTTATGCACCATATACTTAAAATCGGACGGAACTATATATGGGAGTTATATTTAAACCTAATCCGATTTCAACAAAACGTTGCATACATTAAATTAGACCTAATTCAGTACGCTGTGCAAAATTGTGTGGCATTAGGCCTAATATTGTGTCTTTGGTGCACCATTTACTTAAAATCGGATAATACTATATATGTGCAGCTCCCTAAATCTGAACCGATTGCAACGAAACTTGTCACAGGTTAGGTTATACTAATTTTGCTACGATTTGTGTCTATCGGCCATATTTTGGGTCCTTGATACATCACTTACTAAAAAATATATATAGGAGCTATAATCAAATTTGTGCCGATTTTCACGAAACTTAAGACACATCATTCTACACTCAGTTCAATACGCTACACAAAATTTCGTGCAAATCGAAAGATATATAGGCACTTTGGTACACCATTTGCAAAAAATCGGACGAAATCATTAGATTATATGGTAGCTATATCTAAATCTGAACCTATTTTCACGAAACTTAGCACATGTCATTCTAGATTTAATTTAGTCCGCTATGCCAAATTTCGTGCAAATCGAATTATATTTGGTGCATCATTTACATAAAATCGGACGAAAATATATATGGGGGCTATATCTAAATCTGAACCGATTTTCACCAATTTCAATAGGGTTCGCCCTTGGGCCAAACAAATGAGCTCTACCAAATGTCAATCAAATCGGATTATAAGTGCGATCTGTACTTTGTTTACAATTTAACATCAACAGACGGATAGTCGGACGGACATGCATAAATTTGGTTCTCCCTTAACAAACATTGTCAATATTGATCCACATTTTAGTATAGGCCTCCTTACTTTCAACATTATGTGGATATCAAAAAAAGAATTTTCAATCGAATTGGCTGCGATATTTAAATGGTCTAGGAGCATTTTCTAAACGAAGTGGATGTAATTTTGCATTTGGTGGGTAAACCAGTTTTTCACGGAATATTTTCAACATAAGTTCATGTTTCTACATAGTTCCATACAAACTTCACGAGTCATTGTGGGTATATTGAAGGTCTAGCACAATTTTATCTCCTAAGTGTGAGGATTTAATCCGCACTTTGTCTTAATTTAGTATTTTAGTATAAGTAAGCAGTATTTGGAGATTTTTTTGGATATATAATTAATAATATTTTTGAAATTATTCTGAATGCGAACTTAGCACATTCTCACTCATTGTAATGTAGATTTAACGATTTGGTATTATCCTTAGTGGATGATTATTGTCCTAGACGGCATTGATATTTTACAAGAGCTCGTAATGTTAACAATGTCGATGTTTACTACGTTTCGCCTTTCAATCTATACCACGAACTTCAAGGCAAATATGCGATCGGTTACCAAAGTCATTTCTTCAGTACCAATGCAATTAGGCGAAAGGTTACCAATGTTATTGGAAGTATGTAGAAATATTCACTTTCTATAGAACTGATTTTACAACATGACTATAGATCGAAAATGTAGTCATTAGATTAGATACCAATGCAATTAGGCGAAAGGTTACCAATGTTATTGGAAGTATGTAGATATATTCACTTTCTATAGAACTGATTTTACAACATGACTATAGATCGAAAATGTAGTCATTAGATAGGGACCTAATTTATATCTTATTGATATTTTGAATGATGTCTTTCCACTGCATGCTTTAACTATACCTGCAATTTGCGGTTCTTCGAATTTTGATTTATAACGAAATTACCGAATTCTTGTAGAGGATATTATATTTCAGATTTTTATATGTTTTACCATAAACTAAATAATAGAAATATAATATTCCATTTTTGTAGAGTATTCCGCTGATCAGTAAAGATGAATATATTTTCATTTAGTCTAATATTTCCCACATCTCCCGTAGTTATTATTTACAAAAATCATTAGATTCCTTGTACCCCTTGATGGTTTTTAGAGCATTTATAACTTTTCATCTGTTCGCCTTTTTTTCATTTTCATTCATTATGCATTTATTCTTTAAGATTTTTGCTCCAACACCACCTCAACCACCATCATCACTCTACATTCATTCGGCATGCATTGGCCATTGTAAGTTTTAGATTTTTTTCTTCATTCATTTCATCATGACCATCTTTATCATATGGCTAGATGGCTGGCTGGCCAGACGGTCGGTGGTTGTGTTGTGATTTTGTAAAATTTTATAGCTTCTTGTTGCACTGCTGCTTATAACTTCTGGCATTCTGGCCAAGTTTTGAACATGGTTTCGGTCGGTCAAGCTAGCTGGCTAGCAAAAAAATCACAAAAAATGCAGACCAAAAAACTATTGCAAGCATATGCATCATCATAGCAGGGGAACATCGGAATAGCAATGGAGAGTTCTTAGTCATTTTGGTCGTTTACACGATGTTCTTTTGTGATTTTGACAAATGTTAAACATGTCTACTTGTATTGAAATCACTTTTTGTTCAGTATTTTGGCATAGCAAGCCGCCGCCGCCATGAGCAACAGCAGCACCACCAGCAACCAGAACTTCTGCCGCTATAGAATTGAAATAATTCTCAGGGTATGATAAATGTTTAAATACTTAACAAACATGTTGATCATTTCCGTGAACATCAAATGAAAAGTCGTCATTCGAAATGGTTGCTATGAATGTCTAGTAGTAATAGTTGTAGATGTTGTTCGCTTGTTATTTTGCATCAGATTGTTGTTTTGGGAGGCGGACTTCGTTTTTAGTTAAAATTATAAAATAAAAAATATATAAGAATTCTTGAGTTGTTTTTGCTTGTTCTGGATTAAAGCTGAGGTCAGTAATTAACTGGCAAAAGGAGGTATGTGTATGAAAATTGATTGCCTAACTATTTGTATTGTCGTTCAAAAATGCCGGATGCAGTCTTTGGAGGTTAGACACGTCATCCTCATTACTTTGTTGCTATTTTATTTTAGAATGTTTTTATTTGTAATCTAATGTTAAATATGTTTGATGAGTCCTTAAAATAATGATTTTTTTTTAATTTTTTAAAAATATTATTTCAAGGCTAAACAATGGCGTGGATTTTTATGCCCTACACAACTATGTTGTCAGGGTATTATAGCTTTGTGTATATTGGTCCTAGACCCACCTTTAAGTATACCGATCGTCATATCTCGACTAGCTGAGTCGATCTAGACATGTGTGTCCGTCCGTCTGTCCATTATAATTTGTAAACACGATACAGGCCACAGTTATTTTCCAATCTTCAAGAAATTTTGCATGTAGGATGGGTTCTGGCCAATGAAGACCCCTATTGTTTTTGGAAAAGATCGCTTAATATTTAGGGAATGAAATGGACCAAATACTAAATTTTTGTCGGTTTTTCTGGTCGCTCCAGAGGCCGCAACAATGGCCCGAACATCGTGAAATTTTGCATGGAGAAGGGGATCGGGCCAAAGAATAAGCATGCCTGTTTTGATAAAGATCGATCAATAATTAGCGGGTCAAATTGACCCTGACTTTTGTGTGAAAAATGACAAAATTTGTATTCTCTAGCGTATATATTTACTCCTGGAGGACATAGAGCAGAGAAGTTGTTAGTATATCCAAAAGGAGTTGTTGACCTTTAAATTGATGCCAATTATATTGTCGTATGTACTCGGATGCGTGAGTTACACTTAAAAATTTACGGGGGCTTACATATTCAGATATTATTTAGTAACCCATTACCCCACTAGAGGGCGCAAATATACCGCTGATCGCTTTGAAATGTTCCATGAGGTTCTAGTTGTGGTCAAGGACAATGTCTATAATTTTCGGTGATGATCAGATAATAATACTGGAATGAAGTGGACCGAAAACTTAATTTTTTGTGTTTTTTTTCAAGTCGATCTACAGGCCACAATTGAAAGCTCAACATCACAACATAACCCACGGTAAAGAGAATCTGGACAGGTACAGCCCTCGTCTACTGAATATTAGAAATATTTGTTGACATCTAGTCCGTCTGGAGGGTACAAATATCGCGGAATATTGCCAAGCAATAGAAAGTTAGATTTTCGTCGAAGTTGTGTGGGGTATCGGACGAAATTATATATGTGAGCTATATCTAAATCTAGACCAATTTTCACGAAACTTAGCACACATCATTCTGAACTGTATTCAGTGCCCTATGTCAAATTTCGTGCAAATCGGAAGATATATAGGGACGTGGTGCACATTTATCTTAAATCGGAATAAAATATATATGGGAGCTATATCTAAATCTGATCCGATTTTCTTCAATTTCAATAGGGTTCGTCCCTGGGCCAAATTAGTGACTTGTGTCAAATTTCATCCAAATCGGATCATAAATGCGACCTGTAGTTTGTTTACAATGTAACATCTACAGAAGGACGGACATGCATAAATCGACTCAGAAAGTGATTCTATGCATATTCTCAAAAGGAACCATGCGTCTACCTCGTTTCCTTTTGCTGTTACAGACATATGCACGAAGACATTATACCCTCTACCACAGTGTGGTGAAGGGTATAATTATGAATAAAGATCCTTGTTTTGACATAAACCCCATTCGAAGGGTGCCATTATATTTTCGGCATGCTTTAGTAGTTGCATGTAGTTGTAAATCCTTGAATCTCATGGGTATTATGTGAGGTGACTTGACATCATACTCCAAAAACAACCAAATTCGATAGTCTGGAATTGTATCAATAGCATACCGCATACTCTATACTCTATTAGTCACATGTGATATTTCCCAAATAATTTTCAGATTCAGACTTCAAGCAAAATTTATCCTATCATTCATAAATGTCCGATTTATCATTTTCAGTTTTACTTAGAATTTTTTCCTTTACTTCTTCGACGATTTAATTCATTTGTTTACCTCTGTGCGATATCTGTGCAATTCAATTTTATAACTGTCAATCTTGGCCAAGAAAAACCAATCCTTCTGTCATATCTTTGACGTCTGTGTCATGAAACCAGCTGGTGAAGAGAGCAACAAAAAACCAAAAGCTAGGTTAACCCAACCTTTTTTTTTTTGATTCCTCCTGATTTTTCCATACGAAAATGGAAAAAATGCAACGCAACACACTTGCCCACTACAACAGCAGAGGTCACATTTCAGAAATTGTTTCTTTGGTTTTTTTTGGTATGTCATTGACATTTACCGCAAACATTTTCACATTTGCCACAATCACAAGGCAAAGCAAAAAATAAGAAAAGCTCACACACCGTCTACAAGGAGGGGACACATAAGAACCCAAAACTCTTATAGTACTTGAGTGCACACACACAAATTTTTTGCAGAAAGCCACGCCACAACTTTATAAATTTTTGTGGAAGAAAAAAAAAATAGTTGATGCTGATGATGACGACAATAACTACCTCAAAGATGAGGAAAACAATACAATGCCAAATGGCCATACCCCACCACCACCACCAAAACAAGCAATGACAGTCATAAAAAACACAACCGTGTCTCCATCATGGACCAAGCCCCCATTTTCATATGATGGCTTTTTTTGGTTTGGGGTGAGCGAGCAATCAGCCAAAATAAATGGAGGAGAGGTAAAAATAAACTAAAAACGCAAAACAACTAAACTTCAAAAATACTTCAATAACAATGATGAGGATGTTGATAGTGTGGCAATGGCATCATGTTTAACCACCAGCATATCGGTTCAGTACCGGCAAATTAACAACAACAACAGCAAAAAAGATATATAGTATAGGAGGGGTAGTGTGGAGAACTATGGAAATAATTAAAAAATTACAATTTGTGATCTTAATTAATATGAGGCAACAAAACTAGCATTTATACAAGAATTACGTAAGGTAATTTTACCAGTTTATTGACGAGAGAGGGGAAGGGCTGACATGTCCCTAAACTCTCACCAACAAACTACCGAATTGAGGCAGTTACACTTGTGTTATGTAAATCAGGACATATTCTACAAATGTGCAAAATATTCGATGTATATTCCGTAAGGAATCCACTATTAAGTTCAGGGTCCAACACGGAATGACGGACCCTTATAGCTTGGACAAGTCATATCCAATATTTCTGGTCTTCAAAGCTCTGGGAGCCAAACGACCTGGCCTTTAATATTCAAAATACCTTAACCCGATAAGTACTTTTATATTTTATACTAAACTCCAAGACCTAATACATACCCAAATCCTAAAAATTCATAAAAATGGGGAACCTATATAGGAGGGAGATATAATTTTTAGTAGGAAAATTCAAATGTTCCTAACAATAATCCAAAGTGAACCCAAAATACCAATTTAGAACCAGTTCAGTTGAAAAACGTACTCAAAATCCGAATATTTGACAACAAGGGTCAATAGTTATAATTTACTCAATGAGAATTCGACATATAAAACCAGTGAGCGGAGCAGTATAGTCGAACGGGGCCGAAGTCTAACTTTCTGTGGTTTTACGTTCTGAGGTTGGGAAATATTTCGCGATATTTGCACCCTATTGACGGACTAGAGGTCAACAAATATTACTAATATTCAGTACAGCCTTTCTAATTACTTGTCTAGATTCCCTTCACCCTTCGGGTTGTGAAGTTCGGCTATCAATTGTGGCCTATAGATCGACTTCAAATTACACAAAAAAATAAGTTTTCGTCCACTTTATCCCAAAACTACTATCTGATCACCACCGAAAATTATGGGCGTTGTCTTTGACCATACCTGGATCCTCATGGAAAACTTCAAAGCGATCAGCTCTATATTTCCGCCCTTTAGTGCGGTAATGGGTTACTAAATAATATATGAATACGTAACCACCTGTAAACATTTATGTGTAACTCCCACATCCGGGTACATACGACAATATATTTGGTATCGATTTAAAGGTCAACCACTCCTCTTTAATATACTATCAACATTTTGGGTCTATGTCCTTCAGGAGTAAATATATACGGTGTAGAATACAAATTTTGTCATTTTTCACACAAAAGTTAGGGTCCATTTGACCCGCTAAATATTGACCGATCTTTATCACAACAGACATACATATTCTTTGGCCCGATCCCCTTCTCCATGCATAATTGCGGTCTCTGGAGCGACCAGAAAAAACCGACAAAAATAAAGTGTTTGGTCCATTTCATCCCCTAAATATTAACCGATCTTTTCCAAAAACAATAGGGATCTTCATTGGGCCGAACCCTACCGACATGCAAAATTTCGTGAAGATTGGTCCATAACTGTGGCCTGTATCGTGTTTACAAATTATAATGGACAGACGGACGGACGGACACACATGTCTAGATCGACTCAGCTAGTCGAGATATGACGAGTCTAGGACCAATATTTCGCGGCGTTACAAACTTTTGGGGCTGCACAAAGCTATAATACCCTGACAACATAGTTGTGTAGGGTATAATTAAAATTTGAATATAAACTCCTCATTATAGAGGAGAGTATAAACATTTGTTAGTATAGTGGTCCTCCTCCAAGATATTTTGTACTCACATTGTAAATACTCCAAGTACGTGTTTTATTGTAAATGGGATATATCGGTCAAGGTTTGATATAGCTCTCAAATAACGCTACCGCTATATTTTCAGTATTTTGAAGACCTTTGCTGATATTTTAAGTCCGCATTTTCCCATCAAGGTGATTGTAATTTGGTATACATACAGGGTGAGATGAAAAAACTGCAACCAACTTTAGACTGCTGTCATTTCTAAGCCACTCGTCCAACAGCTGTTAAAAATATTCCAGTGACAGCTCATTATATTGCTTACAATCGTACAAAAGCATTTTGGCGAGAATTTTCCACAAAAAAACTATTCGTGATGGAATTCCAGCGACATAGTGTGATTTCTTTATATATGGCTTGAAAACCACAAGTGACTATCTTTAGAGCACTCCAGCATTTAAATGTAAATAAATCTTTTGTGAACCGTGATACTGGTAGCGTAGCCCGACGTCAAGGAAGTGGGCGGAAGAAAACAGCAACATCAGCAGAAATGGTTCGAAAAGTAAAAAAAAGCGACTTGATCGAACCCCGCGTCGCAGTGGCCAAGAAATGGCCCGTGAGCTGAACTATCGCAATATTCTATTCGGAAAATATTGAAAAATGAGGTCGAGGTAAAGCCATTGAAATTCCAAAAAGTGGAAGAACTTACACCGCAACAGAAAGAAAATAGACTCAAAAGTGCTAAAGAGTTGCTTCGCTGGCCGAAAGTGGTGAACTACCGAATTTTGTTTTCTCCGATGAGAAATCATTCGTTGTTCAGAAATTTTTGAACAAACAAAATGATGGTGTTTACTTACCAAAGAGGTCAACTGAAAATATACACCTTCGGCTGGCCACCAGAACAGCCGATGGTCGCTCTCCGCTCGTATACTAATCGACCCTGACTTCAGAATAAATGCTGAATATTTTCGCGAAAATATTCTGGAGGATTTATTAAAGACTAGGGTACGCAAAAATTTTGGCCGTAGACCTTGGACATTCCAAAAGGACTCAGCACCACTCATTCAGGACGCGCCACCCAAGAATAGTTACAAAATCACCAAAATCTCCGAATATCAATCCGTTGGATTATTTTGTCTGGAGTATTTTGGAAAGCAATGTTGGCACTATAAAATACCAAAGTGCCGATCAAATAAGTGTTTCGCCGGGAGCGGGCCAAAATACCGCAGAGCAACATTCGGGGAGCGTATGACGGTTTCATTGGCCGTGAAGGCCATAATTCGTGCCAAAGGTGACCAATTCGATCAAATCTAAACATATTCTCAAATTTGATGCTATTTCCGATATTTTTGCTTTCATTCAATAAAATTTAAACAAATGTAAAAATTATGTACCCAAAGTTATGAAGGGTATCATATCTTCGACTTTGTCCGATTTTTGGAACTTTCCTTTACTTTGTTGTACTATATATCGCCAATACGCTTAGATAGAGTACAAGAAATGTCGCTGTATCGGTCAAATTATGATCATCAATTATCGATTCGTTGCCGTTCGTAGCAATTGGGCTTCTATTACTCAACACCGTGGGAACTTTTGCGGAAGAATTCAGGTGTGACTCCTACCTCAATGAAGAATTTTCGGTAATTAGGATCATGGAAACTTGACCGAAGATCCATTGTGTTAAGCAACGTAGATTCGTAAAATACATACCAAAATGTTGGAAAGAGTTTGCCAAAATCGGACTAATCGGTAGGACCATTTAAGTCGCTGCCAAATTTTGATTTTTTTTTTATGTCTTGCCAAATGAGGCCGGGCTGTTATCTTGGGATATACAAAACGATGACCTACACTCACTAGCGATAATGTTTTAACTTCCTTCTGGATGAGATTATGCTAGATGCATAGGGTTGTTTTCTGTCGAACTTCGTAAGTATTATCTGTCTCTAAAATTTTTGGGCAAGAATATACCAAAGAGGTCCTTAACTCAAATATTCATAAAATTTAATGTTGGCCGAATCTCAAGATCCTTGTAGAGTTTAATCAAGTTCAATTTCTGAAAAGGTAGCAACAATTCAATGATTTTTTGGGTTTTGTCCGGTATTTTCAGTATATAATAGGAACAAGACGACCCTATGATTACCTATACAATTGTCACAAAACATGAATTTTCTGTGCAGCTAAATTTCGAGCGTGGGTAAGATTTCGCGATATTTTTTATTCTTTTGTGTGGTAGTGATATTATTAAGCCATTTTAAACTACATAGACCTCTGTACAACTTTTATATCTCCATATCCGTATAATATATATGATACCAGTTCTCTTTGTCATGCTCCTCAACTGTCCCGGATAATGCCTTTCCTGATTGGTTTGTTATTTGACACGCTAAATACTGACCTATCGCCAACAGTTGATTTTTCGATGGTAAAACCCCCATCCCATTGTAAAATTTTGAGTCGTTCGGTTTAAAATTGTAGCATGTAGAAGGAGGCCTTTGTAAAAAAATGTTAGGGTCTCATGTTTTAGTACTCATTACCATCGACAGAATATCATCGTTCAAATCTTAAATTTATATTCTAATATTAATTGAAATTTCAATAAATAACAATTGCAATACCCACTGTTCATTATAACATACGACCATTATTCGGTATTTTCATAAATTTAAATTGAAATCACCTCTATCGACTGTTCATATATGTACACTCATTACCATATCAGGAATGTTAGTTACGAGTATTTGAAAGTACGATTTCTCCATAAATAATACACTCACCTCATAATTATAACAAACTGAATAAAAACGGCAGGCTATTAATAGTATAAGGAAAACCTGGTGAAATGTATTTGTTGCACACAGCAACGCCAAACAAATATTTTTTTGTTGAATGAAGCCAAATTTAAGCTAGAAGAAAAAAAAAACATCTTAAAAACCCCAACATTGCAAAGGCCAGCAAACACCATACTAACAGCAACAACAAACAACATGTTTGGAAAAACGGCCACAAATTTTTGATTATTAATGATGATCATTGTCAAGGCACATGTGTCTCTCTCTTTCGGTGCCGTTCATTGTCGGCAATGGTGATGGCGGCGGTGGTTCTCGTATGAATTTCTTCTATGATCTCCTCAATGGCACACTCTTGCCAGCAAAAAAAACGAAAAACCGCAACATTTAGCAAAGCAGCTAGACGTTATGCCATTAAGTCATGGATAGACCCAAACGAAAACAAGCCAAAACGTATGATACCAGCCTCAATGCGTTGGCGTTAAGCACATGAGTCCAAAAGCCGGCACAAACATACACACTCGCACACATTCGTACACTCTATGCAACAAAAATTACAATAAGCAAAAAGTTTTTTTAAGAGTTTCCGCCCGCTGTGTTTAACAGTCAAAACGTGTTGTATAGCTGAACTTGTCCACATACTTGTAGTTACAATAGCATTTTGTTGTTTGTCTTTGGATGGATGGCAACAAAGCAACAACAACAATAGCTCGCCGAAACAGACTTTGCAATGATATTTAAGAAGAATATCAACACATCACAACAACAAAGCGCTGCAAAAAAAGATTGTCTCATATTAGGCATGTTGCCACACGACTTCACAAGTGATCGTCCAACACCATACAATGTTTTTGTTGGAGTTTGAGATCTTCCCTATGGAGTGATATCCCTCTTATCATACACCCACATGTTGCAATTTTGTTTGTTGATGTTTTGTTTCTTTTAAGGTTGTCCGATAGCCAAGAGGGTTGGACATATATGAGGAAGTAATGTTGAGAAATCTTTGGAGACATTCATATAATTTAATAAGTTTATGAAAGACTAAATTAGACCTCGAAGTCGGAAGTGGATGTTGAGCATATAAATATGCATTTGTATTTGATAGAAAAATAACTGAGATCGGGAAAATAAAGGAAAATTAAAAACCAAGAAAATAGTAAAGTCAGACGTCGCCTTTTTCGAAGGAACATTGACATGAAATTAAATGTACTTAAATAT
>NW_026889512.1:0-13121 GCF_032173495.1 Musca vetustissima
ACGTTAGTGCACAATTTGTGCGAAATCTTAAGAAAATATGTATTGGAGCTGTATCTACACTCAAACCAAATTGAGCAAAACTCAAGGCATGTCATACAAGAAAATTTTTTTACGTGGTGCATCACTTCCTCCTTTCCTTTAAACCGACTAAAAGCAAACTTGATACACATCATTATAGACTTAATTTGGTACCCTACACTCAATGTTGTCTTAATCGAAGAACATTTCGGGTATTTGGTGCATAATTTATATGAAATCGGGCGAAATTATATATGGGAGCTATATCAAAATCTGAACTGATTTCAAAGAAACTTGACACACATCATTCTAGATTAATTTATCACAAGTTCTTCTAGATAAAATTTCATATTACTCGCACATCATCCCGTTGGAAAGGGAGATTCGCTACCCAATGAGAACCTTGAATATAAAATTACACTGTGTGTCAAGATTTTGTGGGTGGGTCACAGTTCGGAGTGTGAAAGTTTGTCATAGCGACCCGGACTATTATCGGTTTATTAATTCTAAATTTCCGGTTCGAAAATTTGGAAAAACCAATTTTTTCTTTCTCGATTTTTTTTCGTTTTGGTTTAGGTAATTCATATGTAGTAAAGAGATGTGGGGGTACCGTTATATGGGGACTATATAAAATCGCCAATATACAGAATATTGGGGGGTACCGTTATAGGGGGTCAACACGGAAACTTGGCTCAATATTATAGCAAATTTGTGTGTCCAAAGTCCCCAAAATACCGAATATTTTGTGGTTCCGTTATATGGAGGCTACCCTGAAACTAGGATCTATATTAGTACATTTTGGCACAGGAGTGTATAACCCAAAGAGATATTGTGATCTCTATCGTGATTTTAACAGACGGACACGCATAAATCGACACAGTGAAGTGTTCTTGTCAAAATCTTAAAATATTGGTAATAAATAATAAATTGCGTGGAAGCTGTGATGGTGGTGAGGTAAAAAATGGATGAAAATGTGTTGAAGTTAACGAGTTTTTTGTGTTCCTTCCTGATTTGTGGCTAAACTACACTACGCACGCATATGTGATCAATGACTAAGTTGCAGAATACCCCATGGACAGTATGGTCCTAATGTATGATTTTTCGATATAATCACTGCATCCACCCAAAATGGATGCTGAAATTTTGAAGCCCGATTTTCGGTGTTTTTTGATTTTTTCTTATAATTAGGACGCGCATCCAGATAATGGACTAAACTAATTATAGGATTGTAGAACTAGTGATTTTGCTTCGTTTAGTGTATATCTCATGAATGTGTTTACCGTAGCTTCTTTGCAATTGGGTTCCAAAGACGAAAATTTGGTGCGTTAATTTTTATAAAAAACATATTTTTGAGTCTAAAATTAAGAAAGTCCATTCAAATTCCGTGGAACCCGCGTGATTTTAGTTTTTTTACGTGCCGGATCTAATGAGCCCATCCATGTTCAATTCCGCCCAATAAAACGGCGGATATAGGTACCTTGAATGTGGGAAAAACTGCAAAAAATTATTTTGACAAATTCGCGTATATAATCGCGTTTTTCATCGAATTGATTTTACACACATTCATTCATGTGTTATCAATTTCGCGAATCTGTGTGAAAATAGGTCCAAAATATATCGATACGCGAATAATATGCGTATTTTATCCAAAATCAATTGTGGAGGCACATCCGCGGTTCTTAACCGATCCTTTTAAAATAGGTGTCCTTTTGTGTATTTTCATAGGAGATTACTGAAATCGGATGCGCATAAAAATCGTATGCACGTTGCGTCATTTTTAGACTTTTTGCATAGTAAAGTGCATCGAGCGGCACACTTTTGCCGCTAAATGAAACATCGAAAAATGCATAAGTATTGGAAGAAATTGATTCGATTTACACGAAAACGCATGGGCAACAACTGATTTCCACGAATACGCGAATTGCATGCTCTTCAATATTGATCATTTTTATGTATTGTAAGTGCAATATGTTTAATCATGTTTAACGTCGAAACTCTTATCAGATGAATCTACCGATATTTAACAAACATGCAAAAGAATTTGCAGAAGAAAGCGTCATATATTTTAGAAGATTAAAGCAAAACCGTATTCCCTTAACCACACTAAAAAATCGAAAATTCAAAAAAAAAAAACTTCTGTCTTAATTAAAAAGTTAATTTATTTTATTTTCAGATATCCTTATGCTTCTTTTTGTTTTTTCGCGAATATTGTACCGTATTTCAATGTGATTTGACAATTATGCAATGAAAACAAATGTGCTTATCCATTTGTGAAGAAATTCGCGAATTACAAAAAATAGGAATTCATTTAATTTATATTTGAAATACAAGATTTAAAACCGCTATAACTTTTGTGCTCAGCATCCGAATTTGTGAACGCGAACAGATTTCGAATCAGCATAGTTTTCTTAACTTATGTACCAAAATGTTCAAATTTTTTGTTATGGAATTTTTAAAAGAATTTTGTAATTTCCCATATATGCATTTATAATATTTTTTAACATGTGTTCATAACATAGATGGAAGTTTTCAAAACACTTAACTTTTTCGGTTTATATCGCGCTTTTTGTCCTATGTTAAGAAGTTTCCGGACTGCCCTCGTATATGCAGAATCATTCAATTCGTTACAAAAATCGGGATCTTTATATAGGGACTAGCTTCTGCAATTTGCGGGAAGATGGGAATTTAATCTGAGCCAATTCACCCTAATCTCTTCCCCAAAATCAATAGAGTTAATTCATCGACAAATAATTACTAATATGTATAAGCAAACGTAACGGCGCACATAGGAGAAATGTATAGTAATAGTTGAATATGATTCGTATAAATCGCATTAATTGACCGATTACTATAAAATTTGGCATATAAAATAGTTCTGCTCCTAGGATTAACTCTATAGAAAATGGCGAAAATTGGTCCTAATTTAATACAGCTTCCATGTATATTATCTTCCGATATCAAATGAATCACACAGAGAAGTCTCGCTTCATTTGACCCGCTAAATATTTACTGACTATTTATAGACCTCTAGAGAGACCAGGGCCAAATAAATGAACTGTGCCAAATTTCATCCAATTCGGATCATAAATGCGACCTGTACTATGTTTACAAATTTATATGAAATGACATGCATAAATCGACTCAGAAAGTGATTTTATGCATATCCTTAAAAGGAACCATTGGTCTAACTCGTTTCTTGACGAAAAATATGCACAGTACCACAGTCTGGTGAAGGGTATAATAAACATTTTTGTTTTCTTTGATCGATCTCTACCAAAAATTATAGATGTCGTCTTTGGCCAGAACCAAACCTTCTAACAATTTTCGTACCTGTAGATGGACTGACACACATATGGATATCACCTCAACTAATTTAGGTATTACTACTACTTTTTGAAGCGTGTTACAAAAAAAAATAAAAAATTAAATTTAGCTGGACCCAAATTTTTATATGCTATTTCGCTGGTAACATTTACATTCAAAATATCAAGAGATTTTTGGTCCTATTTCGATAAAATTTCCGAAAACAAAATACCTAAATATCTGTTAGGAACAGATAAACCTTAAAACCATTCCAAAATAACTTCAAAATTCCACCAATTAATTGTTAGTAATTTCAATATACATTTTTTATTTTCAGTGTCCTCAATAATAACGTCAACAGTACGATAAAAAAAAAAAACATTCCACATGACATTATCGCCACGCTTTAAACGCGTAATTTTCGATTCCAAACAAAAAAGAAACCGAGAATAAAAAATCAGCAAAAAGTCGTGGAAACAAAAAGGAAGGACAAGTTTTTTTCTTCCACTCGTCGACTTCTTTTTTCTTTGCGCAGACTTGACGCAATAGACAATTTCGAAAGTGTTGAAGATTGAAAAAAGACGACAGAAATAGGCATTAAGCCTATTGGCAAAATAAGAAAAAGAAAAACGATTTCGAGAAATTCAAGTGAAAAAGCGAAAAATGAACACAGCATTTTCCAGCCTTCATCTCAAGTGAGGGTGGCTGGCTAGCTAGTTGCCTGACTGGGTGGTTTGTCGTTCGTGGTGGTGTCTTTGGAACCAGTTTTTGGTGTTAAAATTTGCTTTGAGTACCACTAAATCCAATATTTCTTTCCTTTTTTCCACTTCACTTCAGTTTGTTCAATTGTCTTGAACAGGCTTAAATTCTTGGGAAACTTTAAGAAAGTCAGCCCTTAAAATCATAACAAGACGGCGATTTTTTATTCTGTTTATGGTGGGTTTCTACTCCTTTTCTGTACTTTGGAAAAAAACTACCGCTTCCGTTGTGTCACTTATTTCCGTTTTATTTTTACCTTCTGTCAGTGGGAGGATTTGCTTTATTGCCATAGTCTCAAAAGTTTAGCAGTCAAAATCGGACTATTGTTTTTTTCCGCTTAGTCACTGCTTTCAGAGTGTCAGTGATAATAGCATTTGTTTGCACGAGGAAAAAACGGAACATTCCTATCAACATCTCCACAACGCCAATGACATCAAACGACCGCACTGGTTTATTTCGAAGCGTATTTCCCATTGCATTATTTTAGTAGAGAGAGCAGAGTAGAGTGTGGATCCCCTGTCATTTCCAGCCACAGTTGGTCGTTCACCGAAACACAACATCATTTATGGACTTAACACTTATGGCTGTTAGCAATTACACGTCAAGAGTTTTCATGTTTTTTTTTATTATCTATTATCGTAGCCTTAAAAATGTGAAATTAAACTTGTCACTCACTCAATCTGACCAGTGGAGAATTTTTTGTGAGCGTACACAATTAACATTTTGTGTTAGTGAAAAGTGAAAATCGTCTATGGTCTATGGTGATGAACGATGTCTAATACGTTTGATTTTAAACTTAATTAGATGTGCTCTGTTCAATTTTGAAGACATAATAAAAACTTAAATGGTTTTCAGTGGGTTGCTAAGATATTAGGGAATAATGGCCGAAGCAACCAGCAAACGTTCTGGTATATGCGTCTCTATAAATAAATTTCGTCGCTATCATTAAACCAATGTTGTAATATCATTGGTAATCTCTCGAAATATGCGCTCTCGGAATTGAAAACGGCTGAAGTCTTGGATTTTTATTTTGAATATTTGTTAGCAAAGTTCCCTGCGTTTATATAGAGACTGGACAGCTTAATCAGTTCTAAATTCATAATTCATTGTTTTATATCAGAAATTAGGTAGATTGTTTTGAAAGCCAAGGCACCGATCATTTTTTGGTACTATAATCCCACATTTTTCTTCAATTAATCTCTTGCAACTTGGGTTCGTACATGACGAAACCAAGGATCCAACACTGATCTTAGTCACTGAAAGTGAATTGGTAATGAAAGGTATCGGTTTTATGTATTTACTTTATCCTTCAGCTACGGACTTCCTAACGATTTTAATGTAGAGGCATTCGTCTTGGAAGCAATTTAATAAAATTATCAGACGTGTCAATGAATGTAACTCACTGGAAACCTGGCGCATAATCACAGTAATTTGGACAAAGGTTACAGCCAATAGTCTGTGTTTTAATAAATATTGCCAAATAATAAATATTTGTTTGATTTTAATTAGATAGAAAATATATCTACCAAAAAAGGGAAGTAGTAAAGTCGGACTGGGCCGACTATATGATACCCTTCACCACTTTGGGTACATTCTTAGATGATATGTATACCGCTCATTTGCTGCATGACAGGCATAACTCAAACAAGCGAAAAAACGGTAAGTTCGGCTGGGCCGAAACTTTGGATACCCTCCACCATAGATATACTGTCAGGTACTTGAAATGAAAATGTAGGGAACATACCAAAAAGTGGGCCTATACCGATATTTCTAAAAACGGATTATGTAAACCATAATAGAAATTTCAGAAAATTGTAATGGATAATTATACCCTCAGCCTTATGGCTAATGAGGGTGTATACACTTTAACACGGTGAAAATGAGCCTCATCGAAATATTGGTTATATGCCCCATGTTTCTTTGGACCAAATCCGTTTCAGAAAATTTAGGTTTCATCCAAACTTTGCTCATCTTATTGTTTGCTCATCTTATTATTCGAAATTCGAAGATGGGAAATATCGGTCCACTCCTTCTGGAACCTCCGCACAAGGGCTAGATCTAAATGCGGCTATAGTTCATTATCGAACCTTACGTGAAATGATTACAACAGGGTCTTAGAACCAAACTCAAAACGCGGAACAAATCAGATAACTATTTTAATATAAACTAGTGAAAAAGCGTTAAGTTCGGCCGGGCCGAACTTTGGATACCCTCCACCATAGTTATACTGTCAGATACATGCAATGAAAATATAGGGAACATACCAAAAAGTGGGCATATACCGATAATACAAACCGATTTATGTAAACCATTATGTACATCAAATACAAACTTCGGCAATTTTTAATGGGGATTTTTCCTAAAATCTGTAAGATCCAAAAAGTGGACTGATATTGATAACGCATTGTAGATTATAAAATCCTCAAACTACTGTAATATAGATTACAAAGTTATATGAGGCTATGCCTAAAGAGGGACCAATATTGATTACATAGTGTAGGAAATAGCGAATATTTGGGGATATCATCATATGAGGGTATGCCTAATTAATGACCGGTATATGCCAATTTTGAACCAAATATTTTAATTTTTTATCTCAATTCTTTCCTTCAGGAGGTATCACTATATTGAGGATATGCCTAAATGTCTGCGATATATTTCATTATCATGTTTGAGTTTTTTTATCACAATATCTTTAGAAGGCGGAATGCTTATGGCTAAATAGTCTTTGTAGGGTAAACATTGACTATTCCCCGTAACGACTACCCAACCGCAACACACGGAACAAATCAGATAACTATTTTAATATAAACCAGTAAGGAAAGTAGTAAAGTCGGACGGGGCCGACTATATGATACCCTTCACCACTATGGGTATATTAAACTGGACTATTAGCATGAAATTGGATGAAATAAAATCTAAATGTGAATCTACCTAGATCTATCCATAAAGTATGTAAATCGACTTCAATGTACTTCTACAAAACACAACTAAATAATTTTATGCTCAATTTTGTACGATGTGCAAACTTTGATGTCAATCTGACTAATATGAGGAGTTTGATGCCCAATTTATTTGAAATCGGGCGAAAATATATATGGAAGGTCTATCCAAATATTAAGCGATTTCAAACTTGTCACAGGTTAGGTTATACTTATTTCAGAACGTTTTGTTCCTATTGGTTCCTTGGTGCGTCAATTACTTAAAATCAATCTATAATAAAAGGGAGCTATATCTAAATCTGGACCGATTTTCACGAAACTTGGCAGACATCATTGTAGACCTAAATGATTAGGCTGGACCAAATTTCGTGCAAATCGAAGGATATGTAGGGACTTTGGTGCACGATTTACATGAAATCGGACGAAACTATATATGGGAGCTATATCTAAATCCGGACCGATTTTCTCGAAAGTTGGCAGACATCATTCTAGGCTCAATTCAGTACGTTATGCCAAATTTCGTGCACATCGAAAGATATATAGGGACTTTGGGGCACCATTTACATGAAATCGGACGAAACTATATATGGGAGCTATATCTAAATCTGGACCGATTTTCTCGAAACTTGGCAGACATCACTCTAGGCTTAATTCAGTACGTTATACCAAATTTCGTGCAAATCAAAATATATATAGGGACTTTGGGGCACCATTTACATGAAATCGGACGAAACTATATATGGGAGCTATATCTAAATCTGGACCGATTTTTACGAAACTTGGCAGACATCACTCTAGGCTTAATTCAGTACGTTATACCAAATTTCGTGCAAATCAAAATGTATATAGCGACTTTGGGGCACCATTTACATGAAATCGGACGAAACTATATATGGGAGCTATATCTAAATCTGGACCGATTTTTACGAAACTTGGCAGACATCATTCTAGACCTAAATGATTAGGCTGTACTAAATTTCGTGCAAATCGAAAGATATATAGGGACCGCTTACATTAAATCGGTTAAATATATATATGGGAGCTATATCTAAATCTGAACCGATTTTTCCCAATTTCAATAGGGTTCGTCCTTGGGCCGAATAAGTGACCTATGCCAAATTTCATCCAATTCGGATCATAAATGCGACCTGTACTTTGTTTACAATTTAACATGGACAGACGGACGGACAGACGGACGGACATGCATAAATCGACATAGAAAGTGATTCTATGCATATTCTCAAAAGGAACCATGGGTCTATCTCGATTATTTTTGCCTGTTACAAACATATGCACAAAGACATAATACCCTGTACCACAGTGTGGTGAAGGGTATAAAAAAGGGGGTTATATGGGGACTACCCCTAAAAAGCGTTGAATATTAATAATTTTTGGTGGGGAGATTTGTTACCATATACGACTACAAAATACCAAATTGAAAGTGAAAAAATCCGGTCAAAACCCCCCAAAAACTGGAAATTGGGAGGTACCCTTATATGGGGGCTACCAGAAAAAGTGGACCTATATTTATAATTTTTAGAGGGGAAATTTGGTACCCAATAAGAACCCCATGTACCAAATTTCAGCGAATTCGATTGAAAACCGCGCTCAAGAACCCTAAAATACCGAATATTGGGGGTACCCTAATATGGGGGCTACCCGAAAAAATTTACCTATATTTATAATTTTTAATACAAAGATTTGCTACCCAATAAGAACTCAAAGTACCGAATTTCAGCCAATTCGGTGAAAAAATACGGTCAAAACCCGCCAAAAACTGGTTATGGGGAGGTACCCTTATATGGGGGCTACCAGAAAAAGTGGACATATATATATATATATATATATATATATGGGCTATATCGTGGACCGATATAGCCCATCATCGAACTTGACCTGCCTGCAGACAAAAGACGACTCTATGCAAAATTTTGGGGCTCTATCTCAATTCGTTTAGACGCTAGAGTGATTACAACAGACAGACGGACAGACGGACATGCTTAGATCGTCTTAGAATTTTACGCTGATCAAGAATATATATACTTTATAGGGTCGGAAATGATTATTTCGATGCGTTACAAACGGAAAAACAAAACTAATATACCCTCCATACTATGGTGGAGGGTATAAAAAGGGGTTTATATGGGGCGGATATTAATAATTTTTGGTAGGGAGATTTGTTACCATATACAACTACAAAATATAAAATTGCAGCAAGTTCGGTTGAAAAACGCGTTCAAGATCCCCAAAATACCGAAAATTGGGGGTACCATTATATGGGGGCTATCCGAAAAAATGGACCTGTATTCATAATTTTTTGTGGAGAGATTTGGTACCTATTAAGGACTCAAAATAATAAATTACAGCTAATTCGGCGGAAAAATACGATCAAAACCCCCAAAATACTGAAAATTGGGAGGTACCGTTATATGGGGGCTACCAGAAAAAAGTTGACCTATGTTTATAATTTTTTATGGAGACATTTGGAACCTAAAAGGAACCCAATGTACCAAATTACAGCAAATTTGGTTGAAAAACGCGCTCAAGAACCCCAAAATACCGAAAATTTGGGGTACCCTTATATGGGGGCTATCCTAAGAAATGTGCCTATATTTATAATATTTTGTGGAGAGATTCGGTACCTATCAAGATCAACAACATTAACAGTTTGCTACTACGCACATACAAACAACCAAAAAATCAAATTTAATTGTCTACTCGATTTCACTCTTAGAGTGAACTCTTACTCTATTTCGAGCGTTTTAACTCTCACTCTTTTTCTTCAATATGCAGTACTCGCGAACACTCCCAAGCAAAATAAAAGAATGAAGAGTATACTCCTTAAAAAACTCGTACTCTTCTCGTACTCCCACTCGGGAGTATTTTTCACTCGCGCGTAAAATCGAGCAAATCGGAGCTCTGTATATATCTCAACTTCGAACCTAACATTTTTGCATCACAATACCTCCCGTCTCTCTATATATTACAAATACCGCAAAATCGGTAGGTATCATTATATGATGGCTAGACCTGACGTTCTAGTTTTTTATCTTGATATTCTCCGAACGTAGAATGATTATGGGAGAATCGGCCAAATTGTCTTAGAACACCATACTTTCGAGTACACAATATCACCCCTACTAGTATGGAATACGACTACACGGGGATAAACCTAAAACGCGGAAGAAATCAGGGGTTTATATGGGGACTACCACAAAAATCGGTGAATATTAGTAGTTTTTGGGAGGGAGATTTGTTGCCATATACGCCGACAAAATACATGAATAAGGATGCTCCCACAAGGACAAGGGGAGCTGCCTAGACATCACCATAGTGTTACCAGGTCTGATAAATGACGCAAGCTGACAACAATAGCTTCAGAAAGATGCCTACTGTGACTAACCCGAATAGGTGCGCGTATTATTTGAACTTAAGTTTATTGAGTACCCCGAGAGTAATAAGGCGAGGAAGAAGGAAGAAGATTTAGTGGATATTATCAAGAACACTAAATCATGCAAAGCGCTAGGCCAGGGCGGTACTTCCATGGTAACGCTCAAGCAACTATATAAACCTGAAATTGAATACAGTAGTCCCTTTTTTTCGATAGCCACCCACATAGTACCTGAAGCCGCTACTAAAGCCTGACAAGGATGCCAGCAGAGGTAAATCGTCTGTCTGTCGCAGTAGCTAAGGTATCTTAGGTGCTACTCTTCTCATAGATGAGATGTAGTTTCCCAGAATTAATTCCTATATTTGGGGAGGACCGAACCAGAACAGGCAGTGTTACCGAACAGTCAGATGTTACTTGACCTATCAATAGCCTTCGATAACGTTATTGTTTGACGTAATATTCCTACTGGTCACGATACAAACACATGCCCAGAATCTGAACTAGGACCACATGACACGCTGAACTTTTTAACTGCCCAGCTAAGCAAATTCTAATGTCTCCGAATTCTCAATAGATGCAGCATATACAAGTTACCACCTGACCGACTAGTATGTTTGATATGGCAAATAAAAATCATCACCAAATTTATAGCACCAGAACTTTGTACAAAATGTCCACCATCTTCTGCAATACGTATGGAAAATTATGCGTAACCTTGGTAGGGGGCTTATGTAGAAACATGGAAACATGGAAATGTTCTGTGAAAAGGTCAAATTTTGAAATGTCAAATTACAGCCACTTTATAATGGTAAATGCACTACAGTCGCTTTGATTAGATAATGCGCCAAGAATAACTGAAATACCTAGAAAGGGCAGGTTCCGTACATTAGGTCTATACCCAAATATCGAACCATATTTGTAATTGTTGGCAGTAAGATTTGACGCTCAGAGATCACGCTCAAAATTGAAATTAGAGCCGCAACTTGGTTGAAATCATGACTGATATCTTCCAAATAACGAAAATTAGAGACGGCCTTATATAATATATGGAATATACCTGGTCGTGGCCCGATGTTGGTAATTTGAATTAAGAAAGATTTGATAACAAACCAATCAAAAATATAAAATCGCCTGAAACTTATGCCAATATTCAGAATTTTAGTAAAGATATTTTCTACAGTGCTAAGAATTGAAACCACTTATAAAATTTTAGCTAAATAACAAAATTGTGAAATTTCAGAGTTTAGTTATGAATTCCTACTGAAATTATTATATTTAATTGAAGCTTCTGCTCTTTTCACATCTCCACCCAAAAATATTCCCCACTTAAATATTTTCCATTTAAATAGCATTTAAGCTTATCGATCAAACTGAACGATTTAATGAGTTCGAAGGGGAGGTCAGGCAGCAGGCAGGCAATAGAACTGCCACCTCTACAAAAATAAGCCATGTTAATTAAAAATGAGTTGTGACTAAATAAATGCGGTTGCTCATAAATAAAAGCCACCAAAATGGCTATGACGACGATGACGATGGTGAGACATAATTTTGAGCTTGCGGCCATTCACGGTCTGGTTATTAATGACAACATTAAAAGCAGCAGTCACACAGACAGACGAGCGGACGGACATTTGCTGCAAATGAGGTTGACACAAAATCGTCGGCAATAACAACAAGTATCACATTATTCTTTTAACACTTAACATTTCGTTTTAAGACTTTCAAATACGTAGTGCCTAGAGGGGTTGACCGGCCATAGTTGATTGCAAAACCCCCTGCCTTTATCCTTTCTATTTATTTATTCATTTCTTGGGATGGCCATAAATTTTACGGACGACAACGGTATTTTATATCAAAATAGCAACAGTGAGGAAAAAAGCATCGCTTCGACTATATGATACTCTACACAACTTTTGATATATAAAAATTGTCTATGAATCATATTGTAACACTACTAAAATATATATTCTATGGACAATCGTTGGCACTTTGCTGCATAGTTCACCTGAAAACGGACGAAAATATATATGGAGGTACATCTGAGTTTGAACCAATTTTAGAAGTGTTCATTTGAAGACCAATATAATGGGTTGCACCAATTATTGAACGATTGTTACTATATATTTTGGGTTTAGTCAACACTAAGTGTTGTTTGATACCATTCGACATTTCCTTATGAAAGTTTGACATTTTTGACATAGCCATTCTCAGCAGGGTCTGACTACGACAATGTGTTGTAGTAGAAAATTTTCGCCTGCTCCATCGGCAAAACATGATCATATGGCTTGAATAATATAGGACTGTAAATTCTGGTAGTACATCCAGTATCTTGAGGTATTGTGTGAACGGAATCAATTCTCCATCGACCAAAATGTTCAGCAGGTGCACCTACCTTGTAAACAGTGTGGCTGTTGATTTAGTGGCGGATATTTTTATATTCCTCAGATAGATGTTTACTATCTCAGCTATGTAAGTGTTTAACTTCTTACAAATTAGGTTAAACTTCTACTTCTAAAATCATCCGCATAATTATATCGTCCTGTGGTTGTGGAATTTCAGAATGGCAGAGGTTAAACTATTCCGTAGATATGACCACTTCTTGGGGAATACCCCGTTTCACTTTACGAGGGTTGGACTTTCTGTTACTGATTTCCAATCATATGTGTGAGACTGGCGTTCACACATATAGTTGATTATCCATCCTTTAA
>NW_026889513.1:0-13177 GCF_032173495.1 Musca vetustissima
TGCACCAATTACATTTAATAGGACGAAAATATATATGGGAGCTATATCTAAATCTGAACCGATTTTCATGAAACTTAGCACACACCATTCTATGATTAATTCAGAACTCTATGCCAAATTTTGTGCAAATCCAAAGATATATAGGGACTTTGGTGGACCATTTACATTAAATCGGACGAAAATATATATGGGAGCTATATCTAAATCTGAACCGATTGTCAGGAAACTTAACACACATCATTCTATAGTTCATTCATTAAGCTGTGCCAAATTTCGTGCAAATCGAAAGATATATAGGGACTTTTGTGCACCATTTACATTAAATCGGACGAAAATATATATAGCAGCTATATCTAAATCTGAACCGATTTTTTCCCAATTTCAATAGGGCTCGTCCTTGGGCCAAATAAGTGACCTATGCCAAATTTCATCCAAATGGGATCATAAATGCAAAAATGCATGGAGGGACGTAGGGACAGTTGGACGGACAGACGGACATGCGTAAATCGACTCAGAAAGTGATTTTATGCATATTCTCAAAAGGAACCATGTGTCTATCTCGTTTCCTTTTGCCTGTTACAAACATATGCACACAGACATAATACCTTGTACCACAGTGTGGTGAAGGGTATAAAAAGGGAAGGATACGTGACTAGCCGTACTTCACCTAGTATACACGCCATATCTTGATTAAACATCCTCCTCTAATGAAAGAACCTTTGTCGTAGAATACGTTGTAGAAGTTCTTCATGGACTGAAGATCTGCAGAATGTCTACAGAAGACCTGTGGCAACACCGATTTTTTTAGCCGTAAGCAACCCACATACTGTGCCATTTTAAACATACACACAATAACTATTCTACATACATACATACGTATATAATTTGCCTCCTGCATAGACGGGATAATGAAGTTTTTATTCAAATTACTAAAAAAAAGGACACAAAAAAGGGTCTTCAAGCTGGTGTGTCATTTAATTTTAATTGTTGCTCAGTGTTGCAGCAGTGGAAACACTTATTTTTATATAAACACCCATTATGTGCTCCGATTACGATTAGAGATTTTGTAGAACAAAAAAGGCAAATGTCATACTCAAACATATGCTTTAATAATGGAGAAATACAAAATGACATGATTTGTCTCGGATTTAATTTAGTATGAGTTTAGATTTTAAAAAATGATTTAAATTTAATATAAAATGAAATATGTTTAAAATTTTAAAGAAACCACATATTCTCGTATTCTTCAATAGCAGGTAAGAAATTCGGACCCCAATGCTCCGAATTGACCATGGATTGGACTAACAATTTAGTTACACAGACGTCGAATTCTAGTCCCATACTTTTGAAACGATTCATTTCAATATAAGGTAATCCCATAAAACAGCAAATTTATTTAAAGGACAATAGAGTAACTGGAACTTACATTCCCCATTTGCAAGACAATAGTTTATCCTAGAAAAAGAAATAAAATTGTAATGTAATCGTAAATAATATTCACATATTACATCATCCTTACATATCTTAAATGTGACATTATTCAGTTTTAACAATAACGTGTTACAACTTTTGTCATTTCTTAATTTTTCTCATTGTTTCATGACTACTCTTTGTATTGGATTTCTTTAAGGATTCGATTACGGAAAATTAAGTGGCATAAAAAAGTTTTCTTTTTATTCCATTATTTCCATTTTTTGTTTTTTTTTTTTCATTCATACGCTTCTTAATGAAGCCTTTGATCTGCAGGAACAAAAGGATTTTGTTTCGTTTTTTCGTTTTCTTTATGATCTGAGATTGCTAAAGATAATAGGTTGTGCAAAATTTGGTTCAAATCGGACATTCCATTTGCTGATATTGGATTCATAAATACCAGAAGGAGTGAACCAATGGATCTCGCCTTCCTACTTGAACTAGTCTTGGTAAAGATAATAGGTTGTACAAAGTTTCGTTAAAATCGGACCATTTTGTGGAGGAGGTACCAGAAAGAGTGGACCAATGGGTGCCATCTCTAAACTTGATATAGGCTTGGTAAATGTAATAGGTTGTGCAAATGTTGGTTCAAATCGGGCATTCCATTAGTCTGATATTGGATTTATAAATATTTACATATTCACAAAATCCTATTACCCTAATTCCATTCTCCTTAAAATGCAATAGATCCCAATTAATATCATCTAGCTTCCTAAGCAAATTTGACCAGTTGTTACTGAATTCCATTTCACATCCATCACACATTAGCACGTTGCCGTTCCCAACCCCAAAAATTGAATAACCCGAAAAATTATATCCCATTATATTGATGTAGGTCGTTGCTGATGCTTAAAATGTGAATGGTGTAAATGGATTTTTAATTGTTACCCGTCGTTTTCATTGGTATCGATGGTTAACAATGGCGATATATTATACACATCCAGTCATATCATCGAATTCCCATTAGTTCTCTGCTGAGTGTTGGCACAGCGTATAATTGGCAAATTTAAACACTCACACATATGCATCCACTCAAACATTCGTATCATTTCATATATCGAATGACATTTGCTGTGCGAGTGTGTGTCTGTGTGCAGTCGTGATAAATTGATTTGTTTTTACCAATAATAATAAAAATTGGATACAAGCAAATTAAGTAAAAGTGTTTAAGTGAATTGTTCGTGGTGTGAATAATAACATTTTATAAACTAGCAGGACATCCAGATTTTTTTTTGGGTGTGTTAAAGAGAAAAATGGAGAAGAGTTGTTGTTAGTTAGGTTATCGTTGTTGTTTTTGTACGAAAGAGTTTACGTTGCTATTAATGGAAAGTGAATTTTGTGTTGAGTGGACACTGCAGCGTATGATATGTGACGTTACTTATACGCTTAGGGGTTTATGAATAAATATTTTATTGGTATGGAAAAACAATATATATATTTTGGTTTTGTGAAAATAATGTAATCCTAGAATAAAAAAGTATTTTTATACCCTTCACCACACTATGGTACAGGGTATTATGTCTTTGTGCATATGTTTGTAACAGGCAAAAATAATCGTGATAGACCCATGGTTCCTTTTGAGAATATGCATAGAATCACTTTCTGAGTCGATTTATGCATGTCCGTCCGTCCGCCTGTCCGTCTGTCCATGTATTTTTGTGAGCAAAGTACAGGTCGCATTTATGATCCGAATTGGATGAAATTTGGCATAGGTCACTTATTTGGCCCAAGGACGAACCCTATTGAAATTGGGAAAATCGGTTCAGATTTAGATATAGCTCCCATATATATATTTAACCGATTTACCGTAAACGGTCCCTATATATCTTTCGATTTGCACGAAATTTGGTACAGCCTAATCATTTAGGTCTAGAATGATGTCTGCCAAGTTTCGTGAAAATCGGTCCAGATTTAGATATAGCTCCCATATATAGTTTCGACCGATTTCATGTAAATGGTGTACCAAAGTCCCTATATATCCTTCGATTTGCACGAAATTTGGCATAACGTACTGAATTGAGCATAGAGTGATGTCTGCCAAGTTTTGAAAAAATCGGTTCAGATTTAGATATACCTCCCATATATAGTTTCGTCCGATTTCATGTAAATTGTGCCCCAAAGTCCCTATATATCTTTCGATTAGAAAATCGGTCCAGATTTAGATATAGCTTGCATATATAGTTTCGTCCGATTTCATGAAAATGGTGCCCCAAAGTCCCCATATATCTTTCGATTTGCACGAAATTTGGCATAACGTACTGAATTGAGCCTAGAGTGATGTCTGTCAAGTTTGGAGAAAATCGGTCCAGATTTAGATATAGCTCCCATATATAGTTTCGTCCGATTTGATGTCGAAAGTCGCTAAATATCTTTCGATTTGCACGAATTTTGGCATAACGTACTGAATTGGGTCTAGAATGATGTCTGCCAAGTTTCGTGAAAATATATCAAGATTTAGATATAGCTCCCATATATAGTTTTGTCCGATTTCATGTAAATGGTGCACCAAAGTCCCTATATATCCTTCGGTTTGCAAGAAATTTGGCATAACGTACTTAATTGAGCCTAGAATGATGTCTGCTAAGTTTCGTGAAAATCGGTCCAGATTTAGATATAGCTCCCTTTTATTATAGATTGATTTTAAGTAATTGGCGTACTAAGGAACCAATAGGAACAAAACGTTCTGAAATTAGTATAACCTAACCTGTGACAAGTTTGTTTGAAATCGCTCAATATTTGGATAGAGCTTCCATATATATTTTCGCCCGATTTCAAGTAAATTGGGCATCAAACTCCTCATGTTAGTCAGATTGACATCAAATTTTGCACAACGTACAAAATTGAGCATAGAATTACGTAGTTGCGTTTTCTAGAAGTGCAGACATAGTCCAACGGATGACCTATTTATATTTGTTTGATAGAATTAGGTAGATTCACATTTAGATAAATATCTCATTTTTTTCAACCAATTTTATGTTATAGTCCTGTTTAATATACCCATAGTGGTGAAGGGTATCATATAGTCGGCCCCGTCCGACTTTACTACTTTCCTTACTGTTTTTTTTTTGTGTTTTTTCGAGTCGATGCCAATAATAAGTTCCGTGGTAGTTGTGTAGGGTATCGTATGGTCGGTCCCGTCTGACTATACTGCTCCGCTTACTGGTTTTTGTATATGTAAATACAATACACCTTGTATAAAATTCTTTGACAATTTTATATTGACTTTAACCTGTAGCTTTCTTTCAACAAATCAAATGTTAAACTGAACAAGCTCTTTTTCAACATTTTTTATGACTTCGCAATTTTTAACCACTGAATACAATATCAAATATAAAACCCGGCCATATATTATTAAAGGGACAATAAAAATGCATAGTTAAAAAAGCCATTATATTCGTCTAAGAAGTTATTAAAACTCCTTGAAACCCGAACTCCATTTGCCAAATTTTAATACATTTTTATGGTTTTTTTTTAATTTATTACTTTTTGAGTTGTTATTTAGTACTCTATTCCAACATGCACATGTCAAGACAAAAAAAAGAAATCCTCCATAAAACACCAATAATATTTTGTTACATTCATTGTTTTATCTGAGGAATCCAAAAACCCCTCCTTGAATTTTAAAGAGAAATAGAAACGCAATTTTTTGTAGATTTTCATCAACTCGATGTTTCCAAATTTTATTCATTCCCAGTTTTCTGTGGCTTACTACAATCCCCTTCAAGTATGTGAGAACATCACCTTTAAAAAGCCTGGAAATGTTTTTTCCAACACCCTTACCCCTCCACATCATCCTCCCCTCCCCTTTTCATTTACCGTTTGTGGTATTTGGCTTTGTTGTAAAACACCAAAACCAAACCTTAAAGCCACAATTGAGTGAATGAAAAAAAAACTAAAGTGAAGTGCTGAGAGGGTGAAATAAAATCAATAATTGGGTCATAGCAGGAAACAAAGACAATAGACAAACCAACAAGAACAATACATAGGAAAACTGGAGGTATAAAAAATTGCAAGGACTTTAACACAGAGCTCATCCGTTCAAAGTGATAGAAAAAAGGAAAAAATGAAACATAGAAATATTTGAACTTGTTTGGTTTGATGTCTAACATGTCCCATCTATGGCAACATCCATTTGAAACATTTATGTGCTTGAATTAGGATTACAAGTTGAAGCTTTAATGGGAAATGTACTAATATTGAAAATGCATAACACATATTAGAATGGATTTTTAAATAAATATTTTTTCTAGTAGCAACAAGGCATGGATTTTGAAAGGAATATTTTTTCAAGTAGCAACAAGGCATGGGTTTTTACTTAAATCATTTTTATACCCTACACAACTATGTTGTCAGGGTATTATAGCTTTGTGCAGCTCCAAGAGTTTTTAACGCCGCGAAATATTGGTGCTAGACCCACCTTTAAGTATACCGATCGTCATATCTCGACTAGCTGAGTCGATCTAGACATGTGTGTCCATCCGTCCGTCTGTCCATTATAATTTGTAAACACGATACAGGCCACAGTTATGGACCAATCTTCACGAAATTTTGCATGTAAGATGGGTTCTGCCCAATGAAGACCCCTATTGTTTTTGGTAAAGATCGGGGATGAAATGGACCAAATACCTAATTTTCATCGTTTTTTTCTGGTCGCTCTAGAGGCCGCAATTATGACCCAAACATCGCGAATTTTTACAGAGAGAAGGGGATCGGGCCAAAGAATAAGCATGCCTGTTTTGATAAGGATCGGTCAATATTTAGCGGGTCAAATGGACCCTGACTTTTGCGTGACAATTACAAAATTTGTATTCTATATCGTATAGATTCACACCTGAAGGACATAGACCCGAAAAGTTGTTGGTATATCCAAGGGCAGTGGTTGGCCTTTAAATTGATACCAATTATATGGTCGTATGTACTCAGATGTGGGAGTTACGCTTAAACATGTACAGGTGTATTCAGATTTTATTTAGTAACCCTTTACCACACTAGAGGGCGGAAATATAGCGCTGATCGCTTTAAAATGTTCCATGAAGTTTCAGTTATGGTCAAGGATAACGCCTATAATTTTCGGTGACGTTCAGGTAATTATATTGTGATGAAGTGGACGAAAACTTAATTTTTTGTGTTTTTTCGTGTCGATCTATAGGCTCTAATGGGAATAAGAAGATCACAACACAAGGGATGGGAATCTGGATAAGTAATTAGAAGGGCTGTACTGAACATTAGTAATAACTGTCGGCCTCTAGTTGGTCCAGATGGTTCAAATATCGCGAAATATTGTCCAATCCACAGAATATAAATCCACAGAAAGTTAGTTTTTCGTGGAAGTAGTGTAGGATATCATATGGTCGGACCCGTCCGACTATACTGCTCCGCTCACTGGTTAAAGTCTATTAAGGTGTGATTTTTATACCCTTCACCACACTGTGGTACAGGGTATTATGTATTTGTGCATATGTTTGTAACAGGCAAAAATATTCAAGATAGACCCATGGTTCCTTTTGAGAATATGCATAGAATCACTTTCTGAGTCGATTTATGCATGTCCGTCTGTCCATGTTAAATTGTAAACAGAGTACAGGTCGCATTTGTGATCCCAATTAAATTAAATTTGTCACAGCTCATTTGTTTGGCCCAAGGACGAACCCTTGTGAAATTGGGAAAAATCGGTTCAGATTTAGATATAGCTCGCATATATATTTTCGTCCGATTTAAGATAAATGGTGTACCAGAGTCCCATATATCCTTCGATTTGCACGAAATTTGGCACAGCGTAATGAAGAAGGTCTAGAATGATGTGTGCAAAGTTTCGTGAAAATCGGTTCAGATTTAGATATAGCTCCAATATATAATTTCGCCCGATTTTAGGTTACTGGTGCACCAAAGTCCCTGAAAATCTATTCATTTGCACGAATTTAGGCACAGCGTACTGAATTGCGTCTATAATAATGTGTGCTAAGTTTCATGAAAATCGGTTCAGATTTAGATCGGGCAAAATCGGGCAAAATTATATATGGGAGCTATATATATAATTTTGCCCGATTTTAGGTTACTGGTGCACCAAAGTCCCTGAAAATTTTTTCATTTGCACGAATTTTGGCACAGCGTACGGAATTAAGTGTAGAATGATGTGTGTAAGGTTTCGTGAAAATCGGTTCAGATTTAGATATAGCTCACAAATATATTTTCATCCGATTTTAGGTACTTGGTGCACCAAAGTCTCTGAAAATCATTCGATTTGCACGAAATTTGGCATAGCGTACTGAATTGAGTCTAGAATGATGTGTGCAAAGTTTCGTGAAAATCGGTTCAGATTTAGATATAGCTCCCATATATATTTTCATCCGATTTAAGGTAAATGGCGTACCAAAGTCCCATATATCTTTCGATTTGCACGAAATTTAGCATAGCGTACTGAATTGCGCCTATAATAATGTGTGCTAAGTTTCATGAAAATCGGTTCAGATTTGGATATAGCTCCCATATATAATTTCGCCCGATTTTAGGTTACTGGTGCACCAAAGTCCCTGGAAACGAATTTTAGCACAGCGTACTGAATTAAGTCTACAATGATGTGTGTAAGGTTTCGTGAAAATCGGTTTAGATTTAGATATAGCTCCATCCAATTATAGGTACTTTGTGCACCAAAGTCTGTGAAAATCATTGGATTTGGACGAAATTTTCGTCCTATTTTATGTAATTGGTGCACCAAAGTCCTTATATATATCTTTCGATTTGCACGAATTTTGGTATAGGTTACTGAATTAGGATGTTGCTTAGCTTCGTGAAAAGATCCATAGCTAGTCCGATTGACACATCGTACTGAAGTAATATAAATTAGTCTCTGGCAAGTTTCCCTGAAATTGGTTCAGATATATATATATAACAAAAACACGTCGTCTGTTAGGATACATATGTTGAATATACCCAAAGTGGTAAAGGGTATCATATAGTCGGTCCAGTACGACTTTACTACTTTCCTTACTGGTTTAACACTAGAAAGACGGGAATTTTGTATATACCTATATTGCCTAAAATAGGTCAAAATGACCTCATTCTGAAAAATTATTGTGTAAAGAAATTTTTTAAAACTAATTTTTTTAATATTTTTTACATTATTTACAATCATACAAAACGTTGTTATTATTTGTTTTCGGTGGTAGGACTCTCGAGTTTCCCCTTTTGAAAAATAAAAGCGCGGACAAAATGTTCAAAAAAGAGGAAGTCTTTACTCTAAGAGTGAAATCGACTGGAAATATAAAATTTATTTTTCCCGATTTGTATGTTCGTTTGTTTTTCTAGAGTAGCAAACGGGTTTCGTTGTTTTTGTACTGTTCTAGTCATATAAGAAATTTACTTTATACAATAATAAAAGTAGTTTGATTTTTTAATATTTCACAAAAGGTCAAAATGACCGCTTTTAGGCAATATAGGTATATCACATGTGAATACGGGGAATGAAAGAGGGGAGGAAGCAACTACTATGATTAATAAACGTAGTTGTATGTGGTACAAAAAGTCACCAAATTTTTAAAAGCTGGGTCATAATATACACATTTGTTTTTGTACTTGAGATTGAAAAACGGTCAAAATGACTGCCTTCGGCTATCTAGTGTTAATATATGTACAATTTTCAATGTTACATCCCTTCATTTCTCAGGACTTCTTACCTAAGATCCTACTCCATTTAAAACCTATTTGCCTCCCATCATATTCCATTTAACAGCATCAGCTTACAACCAACACTGATTGACATTTAAAGGACGATTATGTCCCTATTCACATTATAATGCAGTATTCTTCTTTTCTGTTTTTCAAACTAAATTCTCAGTTCATTGAACTCTCTTGGCGAATAAAACAAATGTTATTCTTTACAACCGCCCTTCCCTTAAGTATTGCTGATAAATTTCAATTCTTAGCAAAAGACAATTTCAAATAATCCTTGTCTGCTTGTGTGTGTATTTGTGTGCCTTTGTGTATTTGTATCTGATTGAAACACCTGTCTTTCCCAGACCTCAATGACAGTATTTAGACAATATCACAATAAAAGCAGCAACAACATTTTAAATCTTATCATGATTTATTTTGACAAAATAGGATACTTGGCTATAAAAGCCCACCAACACAATTGTCGTTTAGGTAGGTAGATGTACTGAATTCTAAATAATTTTAATTTGATTATTATTTTATAACTTAAGGGATTTTTTGAAATTATCAAAATGATAATTGTCTCGCTTTGTTTTTTTCGATGAAATTATATTTCACAAAAATACCTTAAGGGTATTTATTTGTCAAATGTTTTAAATCGAATTATTTCGGGGAAAGTTGGAATTTAAGAAAACTTATGTTTTCAGGGTATTTACAACACAGCAATAAATTTTCAGGAACAAATATTTCTTAAAAATAAATGCCTTATTGGCCTTTGAAAAAATATTTCTTAAAAAATCCACGCCTTGGTGGCCTTTGAAAAAATATTCCTTAAAGAATCCACGCCTTGGAGGCCTTTGAAAAAATATTTCTTTAAAAATCCTCGCCTTATTGGCCCTTAAAAAAATATTTCTTTAAAAATCCACGCCTTAGTTGGCCTTTGAAAAAAAGTTTCCTTAAAAATCCCAGCATTGTTGTTACTTAAAAAAACAATAAGGAAAGTAGTAAAGTCGGACTAGGCCGACTATATGATACCCTTCACCACTTTGGGTGTATTGTTCCCTCGAAGGAACATACTCATGTCTTTCTGCAAACTATGATAAATTTAATTTCATTCAGGCAGATTTAGAGTCGTCTGCGTACCATGGGACAAATTTATGGAAAACGATTTGTAGCAAAATTGATACACGCGATTCGGTACGCCGCGCTGGTTAAAATTTATTTTTAATCAGACACCTTATGGCTGCATCTGCACCAATTTCAAAAAAAAGTCACTCAAGCTTCAATTTGATACGTTGTGCAAAATTTCGTGTTAATCGGACAAACACCAGAATCGAACGAAAATATATATGGGAGCTCTGTCTAAATCTAAACGGATCTTCACGAAATATAGCACACAACATTCTAGACTCAATTCAGTATACATATGCAAAATTTCGTGCAAATCGAAAAATAAACTCGAACTTCGGTGCACCATTTACCTTAGATCGGACGAAAATATATATGGGAGCTATATCTAAATCTGTACACATCATTCTACTCTTAATTTAGTACGCCGTACCAAATTTCGTGCAAATCGAAAGGAATATGGACCTTTGGTGCACCATTTACCTAAAATCGGACGAAAATATATATGGGATCTATATCTAAATCTGTACCGATTTTCACAAAAATTAGTACACATCATTCTACTCTTAATTTAGTACGATATCAATTCAGTTCGCTGTGCCAAATTTCGTACAAATCGAAAGGTATTTCGGGACTTTGGTGATCTATTTGCCATAAATCGGACGAAAATATATATGGGAGCTATATCTACATCTGAACCGATTTTTACGAAATTTAGCACACACGACTCTACGCTCAATTCAGTACGTTGTGCCAAATTTCGTGCAAATCGAAAGATGTTTAGAGACTTTGGTGCTCCATTTACCATAAATCGGACGAAAATATATATGGGAGCTATATCTCAATCTCAACCGATTTTCACGAAACTTAGCACACATCACTCTAGGCTCAATTCAGTTCTCTGTGCCAAATTTCGTGCAAATCCAAAGATATATATGCACTTTGATTTTTTAGGGTATTATAATGAGCTATAATTAAATCTGAACCGATTTTCACGAAACGTAAAACACATCATTCTAGATTTAATAAGTGCAAAATTTCGTACAAATCGAAAGATGTTTAGAGACTTTGGTGCTCCATTTACCATAAATCGGACGAAAATATATATGGGAGCTATATCTCAATCTCAACCGATTTTCACGAAACTTAGCACACATCACTCTAGGCTCAATTCAGTTCTCTGTGCCAAATTTCGTGCAAATCCAAAGATAATTAGGGACTTTGATGCACCATTTACATTAAATCGGACGAAAATATATATGGGAGCTATATCTCAATCTCAACCGATTTTCACGAAACTTAGCACACATCACTCTAGGCTCAATTCAGTTCTCTGTGCCAAATTTCGTGCAAATCCAAAGATATATATGCACTTTGATTTTTTAGGGTATTATAATGAGCTATAATTAAATCTGAACCGATTTTCACGAAACGTAAAACACATCATTCTAGATTTAATAAGTGCAAAATTTCGTACAAATCGAAAGATGTATAGGGACTGTGGTGCATCATTCACATTAAATCGGACGAAAATATATATGGGAGCTATATCTAAATCGGAACCGATTTTTACGAAACTTAGCACACATCATTGTGGCCTTAATTTATTACGCTGTACCAAATTTCGTGCAAATCCAAAGATGTATAGGGACTTTGGTGCATCATTTACCTTAAATCGGACGAAAATATATATGGGAGCTATATGTAAATCTGAACCGATTTTTCCCAATTTCAATAGGGTTAGTCCTTGGGCCAAATAAATGAGCTGTACCAAATTTCATCTAAATCGAATTATAAATGCGACCTGTACTTTGTTTACAATTTAACATCTACAGACAGACGGACAGACGCACGGACATACATTAATCAACTTTGAAAGTAATTCTATGCATATTCTTAAAAGGAACAATGTGTCTATCCCGTTTCCTTTTGCCTGTTACAAAAATATGCAAAAAGACGTAATACCCTGTGGTGAAGAGTATACATACTTCTATTAAAAATCTACGCCTTTATACATCTTGAAAAAATATTTCTTTAAAAATCCACTCCTCATTGATCCTGAAATAATATTTAATATCCACTCCTTTAAAGTCTTTAACAAACCTCCTTATGCACTTCAAATTTCGCTTTGACATCACTTAAGCCACAAATTTTATTAGCTTGGCGTATTAACATTAAAATAAGTCACAAATCCAACAAAGTTAAGTACAACAATTTTCAGTTGTCGTTCCTTTGCGAATAACAAGTCAATGGCTTCCGGCATTGATTGCTTCTTCTTCTTCTTCTCTGACCGAAACATATTTATGTGTTTGTGTGTTAATTTCCAAACCAAAAATCCACGATTCTCCGCAAAAAAAATTGAATCATAAAAATGCCAATGGTATATTAAAATAAAGTACCTTTCGATATGTTTTTGGCAGAATATTAAAAATTATGTGTGCGTTGGGTGTGTGAGTGCGAGTGTTAAATCCCACCACAAAATTAGAAAATGCCATAAACAAGCAGTTTTTATGAGCACAACATTTTGTTTTGGGGTTTTTGTTTCGGTGCTTTGTGTTTACTCTTCGCCTTCTTCTACTGCTTGGTAACATAAAATCATTTATTAAATACTTTAGAGGTTTTTTAATGTTCTTCATAAACAAACAAAACCCCGAGTCCACATTCAATTATCATAAAAACTTGAAACAATGTCTGAAACATTAACGTGTATAGCTCCCAATCCCAGTCATTCGTCATTTACACAATGCATCATAAAGTGTGTGTTTGTGTGTGGTTAAATGAGTGACGTTGTCAGACTCAACATTTCATGTTGATGTAATGTTTCTCTTTCTCTCCCTCGATCCTCCTCGCTTTGTGTTTTATGCAAAATAAACTGTAATTTTATGTTAAAGAGATTAACCACTGAAGCGTATGATGAATATTAATTGTT
>NW_026889514.1:0-12866 GCF_032173495.1 Musca vetustissima
TTTTGTTGTGTGTGCTTGCTGCTGCCAGTGCCTTTCTCGTTGTAGTTGTTTTTGTCGTTATAGCTGTAACTGTTGCCGTTACAACATGTACATAGTTTGTTTTCTTGAGAAAGTTTAATTAAAATTTTCCAAAAGTTTCTTAATTAAATTCACAGTTTGAAATGTTGCATAAACATGTGTTGAAATAAATGTTGCAAGGAAAAAAAGGAAACGTAGACGTAGAAAAAAGAAAAGCTATTTGAACCATAGTAATATACAAATACATTTCCTGTTGTCCTCAGCACTTCCCCCACTGCCAACCGTCTTCGCTGTGGTCGATTCTTCTCACCTACAAGGAATGCCATAATTGCTACAAATTCTATCCCATTATAACTGCTATTCGCATGTGTGAATGAATTTAAATAATAATCTGAACTTCCGTCCGTCCGTCTGTATGTGTTTGTGTGGGAGTCGGTAGATGTGGGGTGGATAGGTGTGGGCTGTTGGCATTTCCCAGATGTTGAATGCTTGAATGCGTTTGCGTTCTTTTGGCGCAATTGCATTTTGTTGCATTTGAATGCCATTCAACACAAATCACTTGTCTGACATCAAAAGGAAACTTTAGTTGATTTGACTGATGGAGTGTAGTTGCCGCGACCCTTTGTGTGACGGATGTTTCCCTCTCCGTGAGACCCAGCCACCATTTTGCATTTAAGTATATCCTGCGGGAATTATAGAAAGAACTCCGATATATATGATGTGTTTACTGCTCTTTCACTACGGTTGCTGTATTCTGTTATTTAGAAATTTTGTTTAACCATGTGGTTGTGGCACAAAATTCTACATAATCACATATCCGTAGAATGAACATAAATTATAGTTTATATCTGTAATAAAAAAGGGCGCAGTGGTTACAGGAGTAGTTCAAATTTCATGTCGTTATTTATTTCAAACTCTTATAATTATAGTCTCAAGTTATTAATTGAAGTCGATCACTCCATACCACCTTGAATATATTTACCGATATGGACCTTTCCTTAAATGTGTAATTATCCAAAAATATTAGTGATAACCCATTTTCAAAAAATTGGTACTATCGAAACAGACTCCGATCAATTCAGAATGCCTACATCTATTAAAATTTGGTTTTAGAGGAAGTAGAGTAAAATTTTGAAATAAGTTTGTTGCGAACCACAGACACTCCATATATATGTGTATATACTTTAATTAGTCTTGAGATGGGGAACATAACAAATTGAGGATATAAAAAAATTATATCCCCGATTCCACATTTTTCGCAAACGCTCTTAGTTCTGATCACATTTTGGACATTAAAGAAAATTCGAAGTATCGGGATGGATATTTTTTAAATGTGTGCAATACATGTGTTATGAATTGTGAAGGTTTTCGAACTACTGCAATGTTCTGTATATGTATTGACATCTAGCATTGGCGCACCAGTTTTCGGTGCTCCCATGCGTATGCGTACTGGGTGTCAAAACAGTGTATAGTGACACAGTACGTATACGTTGTATTAGTAATTTTTAAATCTGAAATAAAGTGAAACTTAGTTTTTATGTCGATGATTCGAATTTAGTAATGGTTAATTTAGCAATTCTATTTTTTTTTAATACAATTTATTCATTTATTCTTTTCATATACAAAGGCCTCTGCGCCATTAAGGCATTTTAGAGGCAAGTCGGCATAATTTAAATAACTAATAGATGAATAAAATACAGATCAATTTTTTAAAATGTACAAATAAAATAGTTTTAATATTTATAACAGGAGCTCTTCAACATTTCGTAACAGATACTTTTTAATTTCTAATTTATAAAGCGAGTATCTTGTAATGTTCCTAAATTCATGGGGTAAATCATTATATAATTTAGTACCAAAATGTTGGATACGTTGCTTAGTTTTTTCACTACGGCAGAGTACAACTTGTAGTAGGTCATTATTGCGAGTATTATATGAAATGTGATTTCGCGAAAACATTATTGTATGGTGTCCAATGCCATTTAAACATTTGAAGACATATAACAATGATTGAAATTTATGAATACCATAAACTGGTAAAACCGTTGGAAATTTATATTTATACAAATTTAGCGTAGAATACGTCAATGGCAAATTTGCAACTGATTTCAGTGCTTTATTTTGCATTCGTTGTATCGATTTCAAATGTACAGTGGCTCCATATCCATAAATGATTGCCAAATAGTTGATATGACTTTGAATAAGAGCCTGGAATAACAAAAACTTGGTTTCACGGTTAAATTTGTTCCTGAATTTATACAAAATACCTATTGCAGGAGCGAGTTTGGATCTCAGATAATCAATATGATGATTCCACGAAAGGTTATTTTGTATATGCAACCCTAAATACTTAATTTCAGAAACTTCCTGAACTTCATTACCATCAACATGAATACTGAAACTACCTCTAGAACGAACATATTGTCTAAACCGTATTAACTTTGTCTTTGTAGAATTAACAAAAAGTCGATTCAAACGGGCATATTCAAATATTAATGAAGCATCATGTTCCATATACGGCCTTACACCAATTTCATGCCTATATGGGTAGATTAAACATATGTCGTCGGCATAAACGAACAGCTTACCAAAGAGTTGAAGTTGGGACAAATCGTTTATATATAAGGAAAATAAAAGAGGACCTAAGACACTTCCTTGAGGTACACCGTATTTAACTGACTGAAGTCGACTTTTACTGCCATTTATTTCAACAAACTGCTTCCGATTGCATAGATAATCCTCTATTAACTGCAAAGTGTTTCCACGTATTCCATAGAGCTCTAATTTTCTCAACAATATATTGTGATCCACCATATCGAAAGCCTTACTGAAATCATAGAAGACTCCAGCTACCCCAGAATTACTATCTAAACCACTGTATATGAAATTTAGAACATTCATTGTTGCTTCTTCTGTACCACAGCCTTTTCTGAAACCAAACTGATATTCATGCAATAAGTTATTTTGATTACAAAACGCAGAAAGTTGTTTATGTATTAGTCGTTCAAAAATGTTATCCACAATGGATAATACGGATATTGGACGAAAATTGTCTTCTTTTCTTAAGTTATTGGCTTTTGGTATAGGAACTACTTTATGGATTTTTAGAATTTCAGGAAAAACGCTGCAATCTATCATTTTATTAAAAATCTTTACTAGATAAGGTCCAATTGAATCAACACACGACGAAATTATCTTCAATGAAATGCCATCATGACCACTACTTTTACCCTCAGGCAACTCAGTAACTAAGTTTTTAATTTCCGCATATGTTACAGGTTGCAAAACAAAATTGTCATTGTGATAAGATACAGTTCGAAAATAATTATATTCGTCAGTGGGATATGTCAATATTTTACTTTTCAATTCCTGAACAGAGCTAAGGAAATAATCATTAAAACGCTCTGCTACAATATGATCTCCTCTTACAATTTCTCCGTTACTGTCCTCAAGCAAGAATCTTCTATCGGTTTCTCTACCAATCGTACCGTTTATAAATTGCCACGTTTTCCTGGCATCATTTTGCATACTACTCAAATTTGACGAATAATATACATTCATTGACACCCTATACGATTTTTTTATAATTTTGCTAATGCGTTTTAGATTTTCCTTGACCATTTTGTCGGCAGGCTTCTTCCTACGAAGCTTTAATAGCTTATTTTTTAAAACAATCAATTTTTGTAAATTCCCATTAATCCACGGAGCAATCCTCTTCTTTAAGTTGTACGTAGAATTTTTATTGACTGTACTGTTCTCTAGAGCATTGTTAATGCACGAAATCAAATTAGAAGTATCAATAGAGGGATTCATTGTAAAAGGCAATAAGGGAATTTGCACTTGCAACAACTCTTTGACCTTTTTATAATCACGAACAATGAAGTTACTTGATATTATATCAGACTGCCCAATTTTTAAATCAATAACACATGATATTAGATTATGGTCCGATAAATTATGTTCCACAGAGCTAACTTGAGGAGCTTTTTCCAAATTGGTATAAACGTGATCAATAGAAGTATTACTAAGCTTTCTGGTAACCAACGTATGACTGTTTTTGAAATCAAATGACGAAAGCAAATAAAGCAAGTCATTAGATAATACATTTTGTAAAACATCAATGTTAGAGTCACCAAGAAAAATACAAGGATTCGAACCAAACTGCATAAATAAATTTTCCAACATTATCAAAAAACATGAGGTTCTACATCTCTGCGATCGGTAAAATGTTACTATGTTTAATGGCTTCCCATTAAACTTGACATCCACAAGCTTGACAACAATAACTTCAACACTTTGTTGACTAACACATTTTTCCACCTTGAAAAACATGTTATTCTTTATAAATAATGATGTACCACCATAGCCATCCGACCTGCAACAATGAACAACATCGTATCCTGGAATTTTATATATCTGGCTTAAATTGCTATTTAACCAAGTTTCTTGTATACAGATAATCGAAGGTAAAATGGTAAATTGTGCAATAATACTTTTAAAGCTATTAAATTTGGAAATAGATGAAATGCTCCTGGCATTTACAGAGATAATATGCAATTTTCTTAAGGAATTGTTTAATATTTTTTCATTTAATGAATCTATATTTGTAAAATAATTATTAAATACCATTAAAAAGGGTTAAATTTTAAATAATATTATCCAAACAACTAAAATATTTACGATGGTGATTCATAATTAACATCAGATCCATCATCCTCCACCTCATGCCTTGATTTGCGCCGTTGCTGTTCATAAGTTGCAGCTTCCTCCAATAAATTATCTACATCATCCATATCTTTTATCAGTCTTGGCTTAGATAATTCACCTCGCTTGGCATAAACTCTTCCACCAGTCGCATATACACCTCTAAATCCAATTTTCTTCAAGTTCTTTGCATAATTAAGTAGGCTCATAGTTTCCTTACTTAAAAAATCATTTACAAATACCGTTTTAGTCGCCTCAACATCTTTCAACTTCGGCTTAATAGACATCAACATATCTTTCGATCTCTTCGAATCAAACTTAACAACAATTGACTTGCTTCTATTTCGGTTATCATTCCGTTTTTTCAGGAAATACGCATCACAAATTGTGTTTGGAGATATTTCTACTCCAGCATCTTTTGAAAGTTTCAAGATATTTTCAGTGGCAGTTAATTCATTTGCGTCAACTCCCATAACGATACAATCATTTCTTACTCTTTGATCGTTTAAAAATTTAACAGATTTCTTTAATTCGGTAACTTCGATCTTTAGAGCCCTGTTCTCTTTCTGCACACTTTCAAGTTTTTTATTGTTTTCTGCTACTCCTCTTAGAATATCATCAAATTGCTTTGACATAAAACTCATCGCATCCTTCATTTCACATAGCTGATCCAGTTTTTTAAGTTCTGTTTTGATTGCAGCTAACTCATTGGTGACAGAGTCATTGGTATTGTTTTTGCTTTTACTCTTGCTGCAAAGGTGACAAACAAACTCCTCACTCTTGTTTTGCAGAAGGTGTTTAAATTGACGTTTGTTGAGAGATGTACAAACAACATGAAATTCTCTCTCACACTTATCGCACTCTATGCTTTCATCCTCTTCGTCAACGACTAATTTGCATTCAACACAAATTGTTTTTTTATTTTTTAAACTGCGTCTACTTGTTGTAGGCATTTTCATGTATCTCAGAATTCCGTTCGTTAGTTGTATACAATCACCGTATTTTGAGTCTTTAAAAATTGCTAAGTACGATTTAATTCGAAAAATAAGAATTCAGATCGCGGAGCTTTTAATAATTTGACGTCTGCTCTTACAGGGTTGCCAACTTGAAACCACATTTTCCACACCGAATATCATAGTTATACCCGCCACCATAAGGTGGAGTGTATATTAAAGTTTTCATTGCGTTTATAACACCTTGAAATATTCACCGGATACCCAATACAGTATATATATATATATATTATGATCAGAATATAATTCTATGCAAATGAGATATATCGGTCCACAATTTGGTGTAGGCTCTATATAACGGTACACGCCAATATTCGATATTTATGGGATTTTTGGACACGTTTTTCAATCGAATCGGCTGTAATTTACTACTTTGGGTTATCATTGTATAGTTCATGTCCGTGCTAAAAAATATTAATATTGACCCAAGTTCCAGGGTAGCGCCCATATAACGGTACCCTCCAACATTCGGTATTTTAAGGATTTGAAACACGTTTTTCAACCGAATTGGCTTAGTTTGGTATTTTGGGTTCTCATTGTATAGTTCATGTCCGGACCAATAATTACTAATATTGACCCATGTTTCAGGGTAGCGCCCATATAACGGTACCTCCCTATATTCGTTTTTCAACCAAATTGGCTGTAATTTACTATTTTGGGTTATCATTGTATGGTTCATGAACGTACCAAAAAATAATAACTATTGACTCAAGTTTCAGCGTAGCCCCCATTTAACGGTACCCCCACATCACTTTATTAAAAATGATTTCAGAACCGAAAATGATCAATATTTAGATATTTTGAATGCCATCCTCATGGTGGAGGATATAAAAAATTAGGCCGGGCCAAACTTAACATAGTTTTGATTGTTTTTATTGCGAGACACAGAAAACTAATTTTAAAAATTTTCTGCGGAGGCCAAAGCCAGGACCTATATTAAAAATGTTCTGCCAAATTACAGTCATATCCGTGAAGATCAACATAATTGCAATAGATCCAAAGTCAAATATACGCCCAAATTTTACATTTTCTTTTTTTTTTCGAAAAAGTTTTTTTTTAACCACAAAGAAACCGTCATGCAATATTATTGCTAATTCCTTTGGAAAATGCGCATGGGTCCTATGTTAATAGAAAACATGGACCTACATTTTTATATGACGAAGAAGTTCATTAACCACCAAGACCCAGAATGCCGAATTGCAACTACGTTGGTTTGAAATCCTTACAAAAATATAAAAAAGTGCCGGCCGGATATGGGTCTGAAATAAAACGTGCATTGATATATTGTCATGTTCACTACCAAACGTCCAAGGAATAGTAGTAAAATATATGCAATATTTCAAAGCTTCATCATAAATCGATATCTATCGTAATTTCACAAATACCTGTCATCATGACTACATCGACATAGAATTTTGTTCTGATCTATAATATATACTTTATATATATTGTATATTATACTTTATATATATATTTGTATATTTTGTAACCTCCTAAATACATATTAGTAATGTTGTGAAATCCCTTACATAAAAGTGCCTCCCCCATTTTTACGTATAGAATAAATTATAATTAATCTCTTCAGATATCCCGTAGGTCTTAGCTCCTTAAAAATATTTTGTTAAGGTCAACATTTTGGTTCAGCCGTAACATTTGAAACATCTGTGGCCAGAATTGACTTTTTTTCCTTAACATTAACATTTTTATTCTGTTCTTTTGAGTAAAAAAATCCGGATATTGTGAAAAGTTCTGCTGCATAAAATTCCTGACGAAATTTTTATCCGACAACTATTTGAAATAATTCAGATAACTCAGTTTTGCTTTTCCATTCTCCCATCGCTCGCTCTCATCCATTCTATTATTTATCACCAGAAATAAATGTATAAAATGTGATTTAAATTACGACAGTCATTTAACATTACAACATTTTAGTTCAAAAAGAGATTAAAATACCATTTAATTACCCTGCATTGTAAAATAATCTGAAAACGGCGACAGCAAAAAAAGCATAGAAACACTTTCTCGACCGTACAAAGCTATTATCCTTTTATGGAGTTCATTTATGATTTGATTTTATGTGGCATTTGTTGAAACTATGACAGATAACAATTTAATGACGCCAAGGATGTTAAGGATACTTGGAATTGGGTATACGAACAATAATCGGTATCAGCTAGAGGACATACGAAAAGAAATTAAAGTACATAAGGATATAATGGTCAACACATCACATAGACATAAAAAAAATAGAAATTGTATCCCGGGAGAAAATATTTCACAAATACAGGAACAACATATTACGCTTGAATATGTGGGAAAATTGGAAAATGAATTAGTCTTCTCATATGTTCCTGCTGCTTCCGGCAAAATGATTCGTATACGAAAAATCGATATAATTTGAAAAGATGAAACTTATTTTTTCGGTGACCATATGCACACATTCATAACAAAATTAGGTATCAAGAAAAAAAAATGTAATCTCGACTTAAAATTATTCTATAGGTTTTTCACAATTTTGAGTTTAAAATTCGTACAATTCGAATACGAAGCGATTTAAACCATTTGGACTGTATACGCAAATTCGTACTGTATACATTTTTGTCTTCAATAACATATGTGATTCAAAAAATATATGTGTACTACCTGTGTATTAAATATAAGCTCTGAAGCATGTTGCTGCCTGCGGGGAAATCGTTGAGGGTGCAAAATTTTGCAAGCATTAATTCTTTTTATGTAAGTTTCGACCACTTTTTGACACATTTTGGTCGGTATTTGAGCCATAACTTGACGAACGTTGTACTCAAGAGTTGAAGGATTATCTGCACAAACATGGTCGAGATCAGTCAGCGCAGAACGGCCAACATATCAGTAAGTTCCCAGGATAAGAAGAGTAACCAACAGCGGAGAAAGAAGCCAGTAACTGTGAGTATACAGTTGGCGAAGAAAGTTATTTACGATTAGCAGAGATTAACCGTGTAAAATTACAGAGAAAATTGATTTTAACCAAACCGAAATAAAGATAAGCCGTGGGCCTCTATTTAAAGAAAAATAATTTTAACCGAGCCGAAAAGTGTTTTAACAGCGAAAAGACGTCGAGGCTTATATCGACGTCGAGGCTTATAAAGAAAGTTAGGGATCAGTAGGGGACCGAAGCCTTATCCGGATCGTCAGAACAACCAATTTCTTCATCCTACGTCTTCAGCAAACTTCAATTGCAGTACTTCAAGTATCAGGAATTTTTGTACCTGTTTAATTTTCCAAATAATAATTTTTTGGTCCTCAATGTTTTTTTATAAAATTTTTGGTATTTTCAAAAATTGCCCGTATATATTTTTCTTTGTTATTGCTGTTTATATTCCGCATGTAATTGGAAATTCTGTTAGCAATTTTTGCACTGTTCAGTTCTTTTTCTGTATAGTCTTTGAGTGATTGTACCCACTGTTCCATGTCGGCAATAAGAGGGATTGGTTTAAAATTTTTTGATGTTTCAGTATGACATTTGTTTGTAGGGATGTGTGTGTTTACTTTTTTATGTAAGCCAGCTTGATCCCATTCTTGTTTTAAAAATAAAAACAACAAGTTTTTTTTTTTTTTTAAATGGGTTATAGTCACATTGATTATTTTCGGGAAAGGCAGAGAAGACTATAGTTTCGGATTTCGCTACAAGTCCTCATCAGTTCTCTTAGTTTTTTTAGTCATGTATCACTCCACTAAACAAAAAACCCTTCTTCCCCAATTTTGTTACATCCACAACGTCATGCCTAAGTGCTTTTAGAGAACGCTCTGTTTGAGAATTCTCTAAAAGTCTCAGAAAATGTTGTGGCGACACATGTAACCATGTGCCATAACCGCACTGCTATGCGTCTCTACTTTGCAGAGAATCAACATAACATGTTTATTGGTATCGCTGTTATGCGATGACGATTCAAATGACCGTGCTGTCGTAAATTATTGTCAAGACACGATTTGTCTTTATGTGCCTTGGGTTATTGGCCTCTTCTATTAGACATTGCTGTGCAATAACAGGTTGTTTTAGGTGTCAAAAGTCTATTATTTGCAATCGTCTCCGTTCGCCCAACTCTTAGTTCCCCTCTTTAGCATTTCATTCGACTTTGTTATGGAAGCCGTTAACAAGGGAATTTGAAACCAATAGATGATGAACAAATCATTGTAACCCTCCATGCCAGACATTGCCGATTTTTTCATTTTCAATTTCTTTCCATCCAACGAAAAAGATCATCATCCGCATTGATTGACGTTATAAACGCCATGTCATCCTTAGACCAAATCCTGCATTGTTTACTGCCGCCTTTGAATTGCCATAATTTATGCATTTTTTATATTCCTGTTCGATGAGATTGAATTTTGAATCAGAATAGCTTGGGGATTCGACATTGCTGTTGTTATTGCTTTCACTGTTTGATGTGTAAAACGTATAGATTGAGTTGTTTATAACTTTTATGCAAATCGCAAGGATATTACCTTGCAATCGAAAAAAAAGGAATCTGATACCACGATTTTTTTTTTCAAATAGAAACGCTTGAACGATATTTTTTTTCTAGAGAATTTGTTTTTATTAATTACACTGTGTAACGTGATTTTGGGAGTGGAAAATTTTTTATGGACGTGAAAGCTGTAGGTCTCATGCCTACAGTGATTTCAACAGACGGAATGAAAAATATACCCTCCACCTTATGCTGGAGGATATAAAAATCAAATGTGTCAAAAAGTGGTCGAATCAAAAAAGAATCAATGCTTGTAACAGTTCTCGACCCCCCATTCTCGGGGTCAAAATTTTTGTTGACTTAATTCCAATCTACACTAATTCAAGAATGTTCCTACAAAATTTCAAGTGAAAATCTCAAGAACTCTTGAAGATATAGCCGATTTAATGTGTCAGCATCAAGTGACGGCTGAAAGGCTTCTCAAACTTTAAACGCGTTTTTCTCTAAACATTTTTTGCGAATGGCGGGCACGATAACTCAAAAACTAATAACCCAATCGATTTCAAATTTTTACACGTTTCTCTGTGTCTGTATAGCTATCGTATGAACTAGGATAAAGCCAATCGGTGAAGATCTTCCTTATTATACCCTTCACCACACTGTGGTACAGGGTATTATGTATTTGTGCAAAAGGAAACGAGATAGACACATGGTTCCTTTTGAGAATATGCATAGAATCACTTTCTAAGTCGATTTATGCATGTCCGTCCGTCCGTCTGTCTGTCCGTCTGACTATGTTAAATTGTAAACAAAGTACAGGTCGCATTTATGATCCGAATTGGATGAAATTTGGCATAGGTCACTTATTCGGCCCAAGGACGAACCCTATTAAAATTGGGAAAAATTGGTTCAGATTTAGATATAGCTCCCATATATATATATTTAACCGATTTAATGTAAACGGTCCCTATATATCTTTCGATTTGCACGAAATTTGGTACGGCCTAATCATTTAGGTCTAGAATTATGTCTGCCAAGTTTCGTGAAAATCGGTCCAGATTTAGATATAGCTCCCATATATAGTTTCGTCCGATTTCATGTAAATGGTGCACCAAAGTCCCTATATATCCTTCGATTTGCACGAAATTTGGCATAACGTACTGAAATCAGCCTAGAGAGATGTCTGCCAAGTTTCGAGAAAATCGGTCTAGATTTCTATATAGCTCCCATATATAGTTTCGTCCGATTTCATGTAAATGGTGCACCAAAGTCCCTATATATCCTTCGATTTGCACGAAATTTGGCATAACGTACTGAAATCAGCCTAGAGAGATGTCTGCCACGTTTCGAGAAAATCGGTCTAGATTTCTATATAGCTCCCATATATAGTTTCGTCCGATTTCATGTAAATGGTGCACCAAAGTCCCAATATATATTTCGATTTGCACGAAATTTGGCATAACGTACTGAATTAAGCCTAGAGTGATGTCTGCCAAGTTTCGAGAAAATCGGTCCAGATTTAGATATAGCTCCCATATATAGTTAAATGATATAGTGTTTCAGACATAATATAAACCTTCAAACTTTATAATAAAACCAGTGTATAGTCCACAGTATAGTCGGACGGGCCGACCATATAAAACCCTACACAACTACCACGAAAATCTAACTTGGACAATACTTTAAACATTTACCTATAACTCCCACATCCGAGGACATACTGTCATATAATTGGTATCTATTTAAAGTCCAGAATATTTGTTGTCATTTAAAGGTAACTTCATAATGTCTCTCTATTGGAAGTCCTGCACTCTATTTGCAAAACAAAAACTCTAGTAGTCGATTTTCACAAGTAAATAATCCAATTCTAGTCCCGCCAAATGCGTAGCAGATACATCCTGACCGTTTGGCCAGGACTAACGTTTCATTGCTTCACCGCTCTTTGACCACGATCGTTTTCGCTCAGGATTATCGTATGTGATCCATTCCTCATATCCAGTCAAAATCTGTTTAATAAATGGGTCTATCTCATTCCGTTTGGCTAAGGCTTCGCAGATAGAAATTCGATCCATCCGTTTCTGGTCAATTGCTATCTTTAAACAGACTAGTTGTTGACAGTAGAGATGAGAATTTAGCAGTCACACCAAATGCATAGCATGCCGGGCAATTTCGATCATTTCACCGATTTTATCGACATTTTCGACGACCGTTTTTTTCTCAACCTAATATAAAGCGATCTCATCAAAGCTGTCATGGTCATTCTATGGCCAGACCCTTCCCTATGTATAAAATTTCCTGGTGTTCGGGTTACAATTGTGGCCTCTTTTTTTTGTATGGGCATTTCTAGAAAGACGTGGCAAAAATTATTAGATCTTAGCATAGATATATTTTCTATGAAAACAAAATGATACTTCAAATGAGTTTTCTATCATTTCTGGTAAAGGGGACCGAAAAGACCCATTCAGAGAGCCGAGGGAAAGTTAACGTAATAGAAATATATTTCTATTTTAGCATGTTAGTTTCATTTACGTTTTAGGTTTACTTTTGAAACCATGACCTACATCGAATTGAGTTCCAAAAACAATAGTTTTGAAATAGTCAGCAAGACATTTCTATCAAATATAAAAAAACACAATAAATGAAAAAAAAAACTTGGCTGCCAAACATATGGAAAGGCAAAAGCACA
>NW_026889515.1:0-130278 GCF_032173495.1 Musca vetustissima
CTTTGCATATTTGCTCAACTACAGAGTTTACGTATTGCTCACTTCAGTAGAACGCAATTTTTTTACGAAAAAAGAAAAAATCTGAACTAGCCAAAATTCCTATGTTCTTGGTGTAAATCTTATTGAATTAAAAATAACTCAAACCTCCATTCGTTGTAATCGAGAGAGCGAGGATTTACATAATATATTGAAGTGGTTGGTTGTTTATTGTATCGACAATTTCCCGGTTGCCCAGAGAAAAGTTGCACCTTTTTCTTTTTCCACCAACAACAACGACAACATAACTATAGAAGAGTAATTCCAAAAAGACCAAAAAATACTTTAGAAACGGCCAACACCACCAAGGAAGAGCAGGAGGGACAGATACAATAAAACGGACAAATAAGTAAATATAGAAAGTTATTATATTTAGTAGAAAAGCTCAAAGTCTTCTTCATAGAAGGGCTAAAGGTTTGACTTCTTTATAGAAGAGCTGAAGGTCTTCTTGATTGAAGAGCTGAAAGTCTTCTTCATTGAAGAGCTGAAGGTCTTCTTCATTCAAGATCTACGTCATTTAAGAGCTGAAAATCTTCTTCATAGAAAAACTGATGGTCTTCTTCATAGAAAAACTGGTCTTCTTCATAGAAAAACTGAAGGTCTTCTCATTGAAGAGCTGAATGTCTTATTCATTGAAGAGCTGAAGGTCTTCTTCATTGAAGAGGTGAAGGTCTTCTTCATTAAAGAGGTGAAGGTTTTCTTCATTGAAGAGGTGAAGGTCTTCTTCATAGCAGAGCCGAAGGTCTGTCTTCTTCATAGAAGAGCTGAAGGTCTGTCTTCTTCATAGAAGAGCTGAAGGTTTTTCTTCTTCATAGAAGAGCTGACGGACTGTCTTCTTCATAGAAAAGCTGAAGGTCTGTCTTCTTCATAGAAAAGCTGACGGACTGTCTTCTTCATAGAAAAGCTGAAGGTCTGTCTTCTTCATAGAAGAGCTGAAGGTCTGTCTTCTTCATAGAGCTGACGGACTGTCTTCTTCATAGAAGAGCTGACGGAATGTCTTTTTCTAAATAATTTTCCCTCACTTCAAAGAAATGTGTTAGCAAACGATCAAGTAAAACTCTATTAAGTGTTTAAAAAGGGGAAATGTTTTCTTTTTTTCTTCTGGGCCAACCTTTGGGGCATACATAAATCATAAATTGTTGCTTGTGTTTCTGACAGCGGGGATTTAACATTCATAAAAACATCTATGCTAGACTTATTTATTTGAGAAGTTTCAGTTACAGGAAATAGTCCTGTTGAACACTTCCATACATAAATAGATTACTTATAATAACAAGTATTGTAAAATTATGAAGGCAACAGCGGTCAAAAAGGGAACGAGTTTTAACATTTTAACACTCTACTCCCACAGGAATAAGTAACCCAACTTCGTAGCAGTTTTCTCATAAAAATGAAACAAAAACCCCAAAAGGGCTAAAGGTCATGGCAACAGGATATGCCATGCTTTAATGCCACATCCCTTTTTTCCATTTGCCCCACAACAACAACAGATTCATTGAATCATGAAGCAAAATCAATGTTTGTAGGTTGATTTTGTGTATATACATTCATACGATATATATTTTAAATAACCTCAGTATACAAACAATTTTCTTAGTTGTTGTTTTTTTGTTTTCGTTAACCTCTACCCAATCTACTATCGGACTTTTGTTTTCAGTTGAACTCATTTTTGGCAAACTAAAACATTCGGTTCAAATCCATAAATTATAAATGTGTGTTGGCACGCGTTTTTTTCCCGATATTCAAGTAACCTCTTTTTATTAAAAACAAAAAACAATGAAAGATTATAGGGCGTTGTGTTGGTATAGACAAATATTTACAACTATATAAACACACATACATACGGGCAGTGTGGATGTGTAGTTTGAATTAATGTGTAAGACAAATAAACTTAAAGTTTATTGGCAAACGATCGTCTTGCAGAGCAAACTATTAAAGGGCAGACGAAACTAAGAAACCACAGCTATGGAAAGTAATAATGCCTAACTTTCTCGTTTGCATGGATGGGCAACGAAAGAAAAGTTTAAATAATGTATTTTATCGAAATGGATATCCGTTTTAAGATTATAAACTGTAAACAAAGTACTGAAAGTGTATTGGTATATTGTTATTAATTTTGATTAATTTTAAAAAATAAAGCCAATGAAAAACCAGTAAAGTCGGACGGGCCGACTATATGATACCCTTCACCACTTTGGGTATATTCAACAGATGGAAGCCTAACAGACGTCGCATTTTTGAAGAACCATTAAAGAAAATAAACATGTCTTTCTGCAACCTATAAATTTTGGACAAAATTATGTAAATTTATTTAAAGCAAAATATCTAAATGTAAACCGATTTCATCGAAACTTGTCACATGCTAGGTTACATTTATTTTAGTATGTTTTGTGCATTCGCCCACCTTTTGAGTTCTTTATTATATATAAAAACATATAGGGACTTTGCACCATTTACTTAAAATCGGACAAAAGTATATATGGGATCTATATCTAAATCTGAACCGATTTTTACGAAATTAAAAACACATATTTCTAGACTTAATTCAGTACGCTATGCCAAATTTCGTGCAAATCGAAGGATATATAGGACATTAGTGCACCATTTACCTAAAATCGGACGAAAATATATATGGGAGATGTATCCAAATTTGAACCGATTTTAATGAAATTTTACACGCATTATTCTATACCTAATTCATTGGTCTATGCAAAATTTCGTGCAAATCGAAACATATATTTGGACTTTGGTGCACCATTTACCTTAAATCGGACGAAAATATATATGGGAGCTATATCAAAATCTGAACCGATTTTTATGAAATATTACACGCATTATTCTAGACCTAATTCATTACGCTGTGCCAAATTTCGTGCGAATCGAAATATATAAAGGAACTTTTGTATACCAATTACCTTAAATCGGACGAAAATATATATGGGAGCTATATCTAAATCTTAACCGATTTTCATGAAACTTAACGCACATCATTCTATACATAATTCATTACGCTCTGCCAAATTTTGTGCAAACGAAAGATATATAGGTACTTTGGTGCACCATTTAACTTAAATCGGACGAAAATATATATGGGAGCTATATCTAAACCTGAACCGATTTTTCCCAATTTCAATAGGGTTCGTCCTTGGGCCAAACAAGTGACATGTGCCAAATTTCATCCAAGTCGGATCATAAATGCGACCTGTACTTTGTTTACAATTTAACATGAGAAACGTGATCTAGGGAATTCATGCTGTCTTCGGTCTTTTATATCCTATGTGAAGGTTTTAACAAAACGTGGACCCATTAACACCCACTTTTCTGCAAAATTGTGTTTTACCTTCCAAACTTGAAAAATACTGACAATGGGTAGGATTTTAATGTTAGGGCTATGTCAACACACAAAATTATCGGAAATGGGTAAAACCCATTTTCGGTGCCCCATGGACCCATTGCGAAGATTTTTGGCAACCATATTTTTTATTATGGAAAATAAAGACGTTCAAAATACTGAAAATGATAATATGTATCTATATTCAATATTTTTGCTAGCCTCCAAGAATCCAAATTATAGTCACTTCGCTTAGGAAATCCAGCTAAAAATGTGTAAAAACAACAATGGGTTTACTTTTTATATGTCAAAACATGTCAGCAAATTTTTGTAAAGCTATTTAAAGCCACCTAAAAAACGGGATGGCAAATTAGAGTCACTTTAAGAACAAACCTCCTCCATAGAACACACTTTTTTAAATAGGTGTATATCAGTCTCTAAAAATCCTAACGTACATTTCTTAGTTTGAAAATACGACACAAAACCTTTTTCACTAATACTAATTTTATAATTGATATCCCACATGAAATGTTGTCAACACAACCCGTTGATGATAATACAGCACAACCAACCAATGGACGGGGACCACTCACTGTTAGCTATAATTATTTAATTTGTATTTGATTGATGTGCCAATATGTGGTGTCTGGTCGGTCGGATGGACAGATGGATGGTTCCGAACCAAACCACACATATCATGTTTGCCGGCTCATTTTGCATTTATTTTGTAATTCAAACAGAATGGAACATAATTAAATTCGAGTATATCATCAATACATAATTACTAAAACATCCGTTTACACAATTTGCAACAGCTCAATATCTATTGACATTATAATCGAATCAATATTTATTCACTTTTTCGATTAGAAACTGTAAATAATTAGTAAATTATTGTTTGCCTGAGGAGAGTTGTGTTGTGGACAAGGGAATGATTTATATACTGGTATTAGTGTTGCTCTTGTTTGTAGTGGTATTTGAATGTGGGCAGTTTTTGGCTCAAATTGAATATAATGGCCAAAATAGTAATTATCATCAATTCGATAATGGAAATTAAAAACTAATAAATATTTAGTTGCACTTAATTTGTGAATGAGTATAATTTATTTAAATAATGAAAATAGCTGATAAAATTATATTTGATTTATTGCTTTAAGGAAATTATGTAACTATTCTATTTTTAAGTTTTTTTTTCGATAAATGTTCAAACTATTAGATATTTTTAATGGATTTTGGATTTATAAGAATATTTAATGAAGGATCATTGCATCTATAGGCGTGGATTTTTAAACGATTTTTATTTCAAGAATCATCAAGGCTATAAACGTGAATTTGTAAAAGACCATCAAGACTATAGGCGTGGATTTTAAAAGTTTTTTTTTTTTTAATCCAGGAAAGATTTTTTAATGAGTGGTTTATTTCAGCCTTTTCATGGGGTTTTAACAGATTGTTTCAAGAACCATTAAGACTATAAGCGTTGATTTTTAAAGGATATTTTTTTAAGTATATAAGCTTGGGTTTTAAATGATTTTCTTTAAGAACCAACAATACTATAGGCGTGGATTTTAAAATGATTTTTTTTCAAGGTCCACCAAATCTATAGACGTGCATTTCTTTTTCAAGATCCACCAAGTCTATAGGCATGGGTTTTTAAATGATTTTTTCCAAGAAACAGCAAGGATTTTTTTTTTTTCAAGGAGTGGTTTATTTTCCAGGCTGTAAGCGTGGAGTTTTAAACGATTTTTTCAAGACTATAAGCGTAGATTTTTAAATGATGCGTGGAGTTTTATAGGATTTTTCCAAGAACCGCCAAGGCTATGGGCGTGGATTTTTAAAGGATTTTTTTAAAGGATATAAACGTGGATTTTTATAGGATTTGTTTTCAAGGCTATATGCTCGGATTCTAAAGGATTTTTTTTCAAGGTTATAACCGTGCATTTTGTAAAATATTTCTTTAAGGTTATAAGCGCGGATTTTTTTAACGCTATGAGCGTGACTTTTTAAAAGATTTTTTTCAATGTTATAAGCGCGGATTTTTGAAGGATTTTTTGGAGAATCAACATGGTTACAGGCGTGGATTTTTAAAAGATTTTTAAGGCTATAAGCGTGGATTTTTGGAGTAATTTTTTTCAAAGCTTTAGGCGTTGATTTTGAAAAGGTTTTTTTCAAAGCTAAAATCGTGGATTTTTAAAATAAATTTTTCAAGGCTACAAAGCATGGATTTTTAAAATAATTTTTTAAAGCTACAAAGCATGGATTTTTAAAGGATTTTTCAAGAACCACCAAGGCTATAGGCGTGGATTTTTAAAAGATGGTTAAGGCTTCAAGAACTATCTGGGTTATAGGAGTGGCTTTTTAAAGCACTTTTCAAGGCTTCAAGAACTATCAGGGCTATAGGCGTGGATTTTTAAAGCATTTTGCAAGGCTTAAAAACTATCAGGGCTATAGGCGTGGCTTTTTAAAGCATTTTTCAAGGCTTCAAGAACTATCAGGGCTATAGGCGTGGATTTTTAAAGCATTTTTCAAGGCTTCAAGAACTTTCAGGGCTATAGGAGTGGCTTTTTAAAGCATTTTTCAAGGCTTCAAGAACTATGAGGGCTATAGGCTTGTTTTTTTCAAGAACTATCAACTATTTACTATTTTAAAGCACTTTTCAAGGCTTCAAGAACTATCAGGGCTATAGGAGTGGCTATCAACTATTTACTATTTTAAAGCACTTTTCAAGGCTTCAAGAACTCTCAGTGCTATAGGAGTGGCTTTTTAAAGCACTTTTCAAGGCTTCAAGAACTATCAGGGCTATAGGCTTCGTTTTTTAAAGAAGTATCAACCATTTACTATATTAAAGCATTATTCAAGGCTTCAAGAATTATCAGGGCTATAAGCGTGGCCTTTTAAAGCATTTTTCAAGGCTTCAAGAACTATCAACTATTTACTATTTTAAAGCATTTTTCAAGGCTTCAAGAACTTTCAGGGCTATAGGAGTGGCTTTTTAAAGCATTTTTCAAGGCTTCAAGAACTATGAGGGCTATAGGCTTGTTTTTTTCAAGAACTATCAACTATTTACTATTTTAAAGCACTTTTCTAGGCTTCAAGAACTATCAGGGCTATAGGAGTGGCTATCAACTATTTACTATTTTAAAGCACTTTTCAAGGCTTCAAGAAGTATCAGGGCTATAGGAGTGGCTTTTTAAAGCATTTTTCAAGGCTTCAAGAACTATCAACTATTTACGATATTAAAGCATTTTTCAAGGCTTCAAGAACTATCAGGGCTATAGGAATGGCTTTTTAAAGCATTTTTCAATGCTTCAAGAACTATCAAGGCTACAGGCTTGATTTTTTAAAGAACTATCCCGGATATAAGTTTGGATTTTTAAAGCATTGTTTCAAGGCTTCAAGAAATATAAGGGCTTAGGATTGATTTGTTTAAGAACCAGCATGAACTGTCAGGGCTATAGGCTTGAATTTTTGAAGAACCATGAAAGCTATCGGCGTGGGTTTTTGAAGGATGTTTTTTTCAAGAACTATATTTTTTTCAAAGACCAGCAAGTTTAATGCCATGGATTTTTTAAGTACCATAACTATACGGATATTTTTAAAATAACATTAAGTCTATGAGCGTGGATTTATTACAGGATATCGTTTAAAGGATCATCAAACTATAACCATGTATTTTTAAGATTGTTTTTAAATACAATCAAGACTATAGGCGGCGATTTATAAACGGACATTTTTTTCAGAGACCATAAAGGATACAACCCTGCAGGTGGACCATCAAGTTATAGAATTGAATTTATTTACGGATATTTGCAAAGGATTATCGAGGCTGTTGTAGAGGAGTTATTAAATATTTTTTATTAACGTATATGTTTAAAGAAGCGTGGTTTATTAGATGACATTTTATTAGGATCATCAAAAGTACAGTTTTGGATTGTTTCGAATATTTCGCACAAAATCACGTGGATTCTTGGAATATTTTTCCCAGAATCATGCGGACTACATGAGTGGATGGCTTGAGCAATTAATATTTTGTAAAAAAAAACATTTCATTGTCTTTAAGCATTGTTTGATTATTTAATTATATAATTAAAAAAGTCACACTGATTTAAATATTTCGCAAACAAATACAGGTACAAAAGTGGGTGTTACTACTTTCATTAAATATCACATCGTTGTAATTGATATATGATATCAAAATATTATTTCATTATATATTACACTTTATTAGAGAATATAAATAAACACCACCCAAAAATATGCAAATTTCAATTGAATTCCTGCAAATGTCATATAGTATGTTGTATTATTTAACCGTAACACTGTGCCACAGAAAATGATAACTTGTCATCCACCCCACAATTTGTTATTGACTTTTTTCCCATAAGTAATGTCCATTGGATTCATTTTATAAATCAGTAGAAAATTAATATCTTAATGAGCACGAGTTAAATACGTCTTTTCCAGAATTTTGTTACACTGTGTATTGTATGGTTTATTTCATCATTACATATCTATTTATGTTTAATTATTTTAGCCGTCATTATAATGTTTTGTTGATATTATTTTAGTATATGTTTCTTTTTTATCAGATTTTTTTTTTTTTTTTTGTATTTCTGGACTGATGTTATCATAGAAAATATTGTTGGTTTTTCGCCAGCGATTTTAATTGACAATTGAAAGGCTTAATTAAAATAATTAATAGGAAAATACTTTACGTTTTAATTAATGCAATTATTAAATTTTTTATATATGTTATTGTTAGCAATGTGTGTATAAAAATACGTGTGTGTATGTTTTTTGTCGAATTGTCCAGAAAATTACTCATACGCTAATTGCTTGGTATGGCATGCAAATTAATATTCTCATCATTTAGTGTGCTAAAATATGTTGAAAACATATGTTATGCTTTGGCATGTCAAAACTGTATAATTATATTAAATATTTTAAATATTTGTAAAAAAATATAATATATATATATAATATATTAAATTTTTATAGCTCATATAAAAACCTTTAAAAAAATACTTAAAAATTTATGTTTTAGCAAATAGGACACTAATTTCGTTGGGTATTTAATTTTCACACTTCCATCATGGACTCAAAAAGTAATGCTTTTAAATCATTTACATTATTATAGCAAATCGATTATAGCATTTATTCCTTAAAATTTTATATTTAAAACAATTGCTTCAATTTACAAAATTACTCAATAAATTTACGAAAAAATATATACTTTCCCATTAAATTTTTGATTAAATTCTCAATTACTTTCTGGTGGGAGAGGAAGAAGTAAACAGTAACGAAGAGCAAATAAACAAAAATAAAATAACTTCTTGTTTTTTGTTTTTGCTTCACCACGACATTTTTATTTGCGTTTGCCATTTTTTTCTTTTTGTCAGGAAAGTCGCATCCATTACATCTTTATGGGTGATTTATATTTATATCAGAACTTTAATACAGTCATAACAATAATAACACCTGGAAAAGTCAATGTTCATTTTGACTTTTCCTCGTTGTGCCTCGTTACACGGTAAGGAAGTATATTGGAGTGTTTGTATGTGTGTGTGCGTATATAGTGGTTGGGTGTGTGCATCTGAAGTTTCACATGCCTTTTGCTAACAAAATAAAGCAAGAAAAAAAAAACCCTGGAAATCCTTTAAAACGTACAAAAGTTACTTCTCCCCCTTTCTGCCTAAGCAGAGTAGTACCCGGATGGTAAAATGTAAACATATCTGTAAGCAAATAAAAGTTTATGCCTTCACTTCTTAACGTATTTTATTCGTTGTCTCACCATTTGGATATACCTTGTTTAATAGCACGCGAATGGGAAACATCTGCAGTGTTCAGATATCTTTGCAGCACAGAGACATAAATTTCAATTTTTATAACATAAAGTCGTGTAATTTATTGTGACATTATAAAGATGCCATCCATACGACTCCAACTAAGAAGATTATATTCTACTCTGATATCAACATTTATACTTGAGATGAGATATTTGGTTTTGCATATGAGATGAGAGAGTGAGATCAAATGCAGGAGGTAATTTTTAGGGAAATCAAGAAATGGTTATGGCCAGGTAAGACAATCATGAATCATACTCACATGTATATTGTGATATACAAATTAAATATATGGGCAATATTGCAAATTTTTTAATATTCAATTTTAAAACCATTTTAAAAAAATCTGCTTTTTTGTTTTTGTGGCACATCAATGATTTTTGGTACACATATAGAGAAAAATGTTTTGACTCCGAAACCGTTCGCGATCAAATTTTTGGCTGATACGCGCAAAAGTTATCGAGGTTTTAATTTTGGGCATAAGAAAAAAATCTTAAAATTACGCCGTTTATTATATTGACCCAAAACGTTGATATATATCTTCCTCCGTAAAATAAGAATATATTATAATAATCGCGATGAAGTTGCACATCTTCGCAAAATATGAGAAAAATAAAAAAATGTAAGAGATTACATCAATATTTTCATTATATTAATGACATACACACACCCAAAAATTAATTTGAAAATATCTATATAATCTAAACACCATGATGAATCAAATGATATCAAAAAAAAAAAATCGGTTTGTAAATCACAGCGACAACAAAACAAGATATTGAGGAAAAATATTTGTTTTTGGTTCGAAAAAATAATGTCATCATATTTATTTTTTTCTTTTTAATTTTATACAAGAAATTTCAGAAAAAAATGTTGGGGTTATTCTGCTATTTTACCCGAATTTCGCCGAAAAATTGACATATATAACCAGTGAGCGGAGCAGTATAGTCGGACGGGGCCGACCATATGATACCCTACACAACTTCCACGAAAATGTAACTTCATGTGGTACTACATTCTGAGCTTGGGCAATACTTCGCGATATTTGCACCATCTTGACGACTAGAGGTCAACAAATATTATTATTAATATTCAGTACAGCCCTTATAAATAATTGTCCAGATTTCCTTCAACGTGGGTTGTGTCGCCTTCTAATGTGGTAAGGGTTTACTAAATAATATATGAATACGTAAGCACCTGTAAATATTGAAGTGTATCTCCCACATCCGAGTACATACGACAATGTAATGGTATCAATTTAAAGGTCAACCACTCCTCTTGGATATACTATCAACTTCTTGGGTCCTTTAGGGGAAAATATATACGCTATTGAATACAAATTTTGTAATTTTTCAAACACAAATTGGGGTCCATTTGACCCGCCAAATATTGAGCGATCTTTATCAGAACAGGTATGCCTATTCTTTGGCCCGATTCCCCTTCTCCATGTAAAAATTCGCGAAGTTTGGGCCATAATTGCGGCCTCTAGAGCGACCAGAAAAACCGACAAAAATTAAGTATTTGGTCCATTTCATCCCCTAAATATTAGGGGATGAAATGGACCCCTATTAGGGGTCTTCAGTGGGCCGAACCCAACCTACATGCAAAATTTCGTGAAGATTGGTCCATAACTGTGGCCTGTATCGTGTTTACAAATTATAATGGACAGACGGACGGACGGACGGACACACATGTCTAGATCGACTCAAATGTGGGTAATTCCCACATCATCATTTTGCGCATGCGGTTTCCAGGAAGTACTGAAGTTTATCTTCCAATCCATATATATCTTGCGAAATTTCATTTGCGGCCAAGATGTACTACAAGTTGCATTGAAGTGCCCAAAAACTCGTAAAACGCGAATAATTTCCGAAAACTCCATATGCCATTAACGCGCATCCGATTTCGGTGTGCAACCTATAAAAATACATCGATTTATACCGATTTCAATGTGGTCCATTAAGAACCATGGATGTGCCAGCTCACACTATTTTTGAGATAGATTGGGTACATCTCTCTTTCGGCTAAAATTTTTAAAGTTCTTCTTTTCGAAAAAGATCAAAATACGTATGAGGTCATTTATTGAAGCGGAAATGAAGTACAGAAAACGCAAATAAATCCGCCATATTTTCAAAAACATTGTTTGCCAAATTTCGTGTTTTTGGAAGGCCAATGACATACGCTAAAAATTCCTACATGCTCATACAATCGGGCGCAAAAGGCAGAATACAAATATTTATCCATCATACAATGTGTTACGAAGCTAAGAAAAGATGCTATCCTAAAGTATCGGACATAAAGGTAAATGCTGTATCTGCTGAAGTTAGTGGATGATCATACAACATCAAGAATCGTTCAGGAACAAAGAGAGGTTATTTCGAAGGCATGTGGGGTTGTGATGGCAGATGGGGTTGTGATGGCAGTTCGGGTCACTCTACTTACAAACAACAAATTCCTGGCAATACAACGGATGAATATTTGTTTACAGTATGTTTAGTCCCCTCACAACTAAAAGTGGATAACATAATAGCTTGGCAAAATCCGCGTCCTTCATCTACTCGCTTTTGTCGTCCAATTAAACTCTGTTTTGAAAAGGAGACCACGTCCTTAAGTGAATTATATAAAGGAACAAATCGGAAATATTATATATACAAAAATAGACCAGATCCAGACATAGAGGTGGAGCACATCTTCCATTTAACAATGATCGACGGCATGGTATTTAGTGCTATATCGGAATCATCTACCCAATCATGTGGAATTTACTGTGCAACACCAAAAGTAATGAATGATTACAACAAAATATCGTCATTAACACCAAACATCAACTTATAAGAATACGGCCTGTCTACCTTTCATGCATGGATTCGATGTATAGAATGTATATTGCACTTTTCATACCGACTGGTTTTGAAATAGTAGAAAATTAATAGCTCCGATCGGCCATTTTTCGAAGAAAGGAAGGCATGTATCATTAATGGCTTGAAGGAAGAAATTCACATTATTGTTGACACAACTAAGTCAGTATCCGGAACAACAAAACAACAGGCGTTTTTTACCCAACCTGGCTTGGCATCTTCAATAACTGGTGTTGATGAAAAAATAATTAAAAAATTTAGTATCATCCTTTCAACCATGGCCTGTGGATATGCTATAAAAGCAGAGTCACTTAAAGAACTTACTGAGGAAACATTTATTCTTTTCGTGGAATTATATCCTTGGTTCTATATGCCTTCAAGTGCATAGAGCTGATAAAATTAAATGTGTAGCTTTGCCCATAGCAATGTTGTCTGAAGAAGCCATGGAATCCAGAAATAAGGACTTTCGGAATTACTGTACACCAGAAAAATTAGTCGTGAATAAACAATGAGTGATATTTTCAATAGGTTGCTATTTTCTTCTGATCCAAAAATATCAAGTTTGTCTCGTAGTACATCTCTTAACCATCGATATAGTGAGCCACTATCTGAAGAAGTCCTCGGATTCAAAACTCGGATTCTGAATGTGATTAGTATTTAGTAAGTAATTCCTATATATATATATATATATATATATATATATAGTTTAATGTTTTAGATATGTAATATTAACAATAATAAAGATACATATAATAATAACAATAGTGTTTGCCCTTAACCCACTTTTTAACCTCCAAATGTTTCGGAATTTTTAGAAGAAACTCCCATTTTAGGAGTACTATTAATTATAACGAAAAATGTTGCTTTTTAAAAAATGTTTAAAAAGCTTCAAAATAGTAATTTTCACGTAAAAATGTAAGTTTCTTCTAAAAAAAATCGGCGCTTACTGGGATAATAAAAAAATTGCCAAAATTTTTCATAAAATAATTAAAATTGTCCATCTAAATCTATTCTTATCCAAAATATCGATAAATATACAGTAAAACATCTACTTTTATTTTCTGCGCGCTAGATCTGCATTTTTTTCCCACTGCGCCATGGTCCCCGAAAAAATCCACGTTCACATAGGCCTTTAAAAATCGTTAAATGCAGGCGTATATTTCAAAAATTCAAGTTTATGGAACTTATTGAACAAATATTCGTAAAAAATTCACGCTTATAAAAATCTTGAAAATATATTCTTTAAAAAATTCTTATGGAAGTTACTGAAGAAAATTCCGTTAAAATACTGGCCATAACAAATCAAAGTTTTAAAAATATTAGCGCAAAAATCAATATTAAATAATGCTTTGTAAACCCAACTGTAGTTCCAGGTCTCTATGACACAAATCACTCAATGACATTAAGTATGTCCCAATTTATATTAGGCGAGTTTAATTGCGGCAAGTCTTTGTTTGAAGGAGAGAAAAAAATTGCTCGTACCTACAATTTTCTGGCAAGTCGTTTTGTGAATTTTGTTTGTAGTGTCAGTAATTTAAAATACCAATCCAGAACATTGTCAAAAAAAATATTTTTGAAATCGAATTGCCTTGTATAGACGAATGAAGCAAGTTCAAAAGAGAACGATACAAATTGCCGCAAGTAAACTCGCCTAAAATAAATCAGGACTATTTGAATCGTGTCTCATTTTGAGTGAAAAAAATTGAACTATTTCTGTAACAATGAAGCATTGTTTTGTTTGAAATACCAACCAATATCAGTCAAGTCAACACCATCTCGATTCGGTATTGTCAAGCTGGTTTTGATTACTGGCAACAAAGGAAGTGTTGATTGGTCTCACTATCCGCCAAAAACGTCGAAGAACTGCAATCGAAATGAGTCTGAAGTAACAACAATGGCAAGTACGGATGGTTGGTTTGCTGGCGTCAATGAATGCATTTTTTAAGAAAACTCCGTAACAAACAATGAATGACTGGTTAGATGGTGTCAATACGACTACTATACAGTGATTGCTGTTACTACCGTTGTACATCGTCCTGATGCACAGAATGCAATGATGTGGTGGTATGGTTTCATTACGATGGAATGAATTGTATGGTGCAATAATTTCTATAGAAAATTGCAATTCATATACTTCTTAGAGCAATAATACTGTCAAATGACAATGAACAAAGTATGGAATGAAATATTTTGCAATGAATAAGGAATTGTTGAAATGATTGCTGATTAGATTTGTGTGTCAGCAATTTGGAATTAAGCATTAGTTGCATGTGTAGTTGGGATTAATTCTTTTGATGTATGTAATTAAAATGCTGAAAACCGGCAAACATTTCTTCCATTGAAGACAAACAAACATTTCTTCCAAGTCAAGGGTCTCTATAGACGGGGTAGAGTCAAAGAGTTTCTATAGACGTGCTGAAATCAGGGAGACTCTATGAAGGTCTATAGACAAGCTGAAGGCAGGGCTTCTCTATGTTCGAGCTGAAAGTATATTTTTCAGAAACAAACACTGCCAGGGACTTGAATTTTTTATGAAATATTATTATTTTTCACTACCACAGGCATAATTTTTGTAAAAACATTTTATCAGAAAACTACACAGGCCCCAAATGACAGTGTGGAGTTTTTAATTATTTTTAAAATTTCCATAAATCTGTATCATTTTACATATAAATAAAATACAATTAGTACTCATATTCCAACACCTAATAACTGGTATCATCAATAGATACTCCACAGCATATATTTATTTTCAAACTATACTAACTACATACCTTTCAGATGTTTATCTGTCTATAAACATATAATAATAAAAACTTGTGAGGGCAAAGTTTGTTTGTAAAAAAACGAAATGTGGTCCTTTTTCAGTCCATAAAATTACAACTAATGTTGGTGACAATCTCTATCTATACCCATAAAAACCTATCTCGTCATCCTTTAGAGATAGAAGAACCTACATACATAGATATATGTATATGAATACTAAACAGAGGTGTGACTTGACTGCAAAATGAAATTCATAAAAAAATCTCATCGAAGAAGAAAAAAACCTCAAAATGGCCATTCAAATTCCTACTAGTCTTGCCAATAGGTAGCCTACCTCACATTTAAAACTGCTATATGCCTATCCCCCCATATATATGAATGTGTATGAAATGTGTGGGTGTTTTTTTTTATTTCCTTTTGAATAAGAGGATTTTCAGCTTGGTTTGTAACAAATTTCGTTCTATCGGATTTACATGGAGAATTGTGAAAAAGGAATGTTTCCTTTTTTTAATAGCCACTTGAGTGTTTCTGACCATTAGCCTAGAGATTTTATTCATTCTCAAGAAAAAAAAGTTGAAAAGTATCTACACACTCTCGTACAAATTTGTGAAGCAATTATTAAAATCACATGGATTTTAAAGGAAAATAGGTTGAGATTTTATGTTTGGCAATTTGCATATATTTGGTTAGAATGTTAAATGAAGATATTGGTAAGAGAGAGTAATTAGGGGATATATTCTTATGTGTGTAGGCAATTGGAGATGTTGACTTCTTTCCAGGGACATATTCTAAAGTCAAAACAAATTATATTCAAGAGGACAACAGAATGTTGATAAATAAAGCTTACCAAATGGCTTAACAATCAAAAGAAAATTTACCTCAGTGGACTCAATATTGTGTAAGAGCTATGGTTTGCCAGTCAATTTTTCAAGATGCAACGCAGTGATTAACGAGGAAATTTCAAAATATGTTGTTTTTACCAGCCTTGCCGTAGATGCGGGTTATTTAAGTTATTATTAAAACTATTATTTTTTCAAGAACCAACAGCACCATAGGAATGGATTTTAATATTATTCTTCAAGTACCAATTTGGCGCTTATTTGTAAGGAATATTTTTTCAAAGGCCATCACAAGGCGTAGAACATTAAAATATTATTTTTATCACTGGGCGGCATTAATTTAAAAATATTTTTTCATACCCACTCAGTGATATAAATGCATTTAAAAAAAAACGTTTAAGTGCGTGGCTTATAAAAGAATATTATTTCAAAGTCCAAAGACATAAGGCTCTATTTATAAGGAATGTTTTTTCAGGAACCAAAAAAGTATAATGGATACATTTTTTAAGCAATATTTTTTATACCCTACACAACTATGTTGTCAGGGTATTATAGCTTTGTGCAGCCCCAAGATTTTGTAACGCCGCGAAGTATTGGTCCTAGACCCACCTTTAAGTATACAGATCGTCATATCTCGACTAGCTGAGTAGATATAGACATGTGTGTCCGTCCGTCCGTCTATTCATTATAATTTGTAAACACGATACAGTTATGGACCAATCTTCACGTAATTTTGTAGGATGGGTTCTGCCCAATGAAGACCCCTAACTAGGGGATGAAATATTTAGAGGATGAAATGGACCAAATACTTAATTTTTATCATTTTTTCTGGTCGCTCTAGAGGCCGCAATTATGACCCAAACATCTCGAGTTTTTTACAAGGAGAAGGGGATCGGGCCAAAGAATAAGCATGCCTGTTTTGATAAGGATCGGTCAATATTTAGCGGGTCAAATGGACCCTGACTTTTGTGTGAAAAATTACATAGGACATAGACCCGAAAAGTTGTTGGTATATCCAGGGGCATTGGTTGGCCTTTAAATTGATACCAATTATATGGTCGTATGTACTCAGATGTGGGAGTTACACTTAAACATTTATAGGTGCTTATGTATTCAGATATTATTTCGTAACCCTTTACCACACTAGATGGCGGAAATATAGCGCTGATCGCTTTGAAATGTTCCATGAAGTTCCAGTTATGGTCAACGATAACGCCTATAATTTTCGGTGACGATCAGATAATTAATATATTAATATTAATAAGGCTCCAATGGGAATAAGAAGATCACAACACAAGGGATGGGAATCTGGACAAGTAATTAGAAGGGCTGTACTGAACATTAGTAATAATTGTCGGCCCAAGCTCAGAATATAAATCCACAGAAAGTTAGTTTTTCGTGGAAGTTGTGTAGGGTATCATATGGTCGGCCCCGTCCGACTATACTGCTCCGCGCACTGGTTTAACCCTAGGGTTAATAAAAAAAGAAAAACGCAACAACCGTTAGTGTGGATTTTTTAAGACTTTTTTAAATATTTTTTCATGGGGCCGACCATACGATACCCTACAAAACTACCACAGAACTCAATCATTCTGCAGATTTTTATTTCGAGCCTGGGTAATATTTCGTAATAGTTGCACCCCGATTAGAGGTCAATACCACCTCTTCCATACACTGACATATTTTTCGAATATTACTAATGTTCAGTACAACCCCTCTAATTACCAGATTCCTACCCTGGAATGTGTTGTGAGGTTCGGCTTATATTTGTAGAAAATAAAGAAAAAAATTTCGGTCCACTTCATCCAAACATTATTATCTAATCATCAACGAAAATTATAGGCGTTGTCCTTGACCATAACTGGATCCTGATGGAAAATTTCAAAACGATCAGCCCTTTATTTTCGCCCTCTAGTGTGGTAATGGGTTACTAAATAATATATGAATTCGTAAGCACATGCAAATATTTAAGTATAACTCCCACATTCGAGTACAAACGACAATATAATTGGTATCAATTTAAAGGTCAACCACTCCTCTTGGATATACTATCAACTTCTTGGGTCAATGTCCTTCAGGAGTAAGTATATACCCTAAAGAATAAAAATTTTGTAATTTTTCACACAAAAGTCAGGGTCCATTTGACCCGCTAAATATTGACCGACCTTTATCAAACCAGGCATGCTTATTCTTTGGCCCAAACCCCTTCTTCATGTAAAAATTTGAGATGTTTGGGTCATAATTGCGGCCTCTGGAGAAAAACCGACAAAAAATTAGTATTTAGTCCATTTCATCCCCTAAATATTAACAGATCTTTTCCAAAAACAACAGAGGTCTTCATTGGCCAGAACCCATCCTACAAGCAGAATTTCGTGAAGATTGGTCCATAACTGTTGCCTCTATCGTGTTTACAAATTATAATAGACAGACGGACGGACACACATGTCTAGATCGACTCAACTAGTCGAGATATGACGATCGGTATACTTAAAGGACCAATATTTCGCGGCGTTACAAGCTATACCCTGACAACATAGTTGCATAGGGTATAATAATAATTTTCCAATGCAGTCTTTATAGACGAGTCTGTCGTATGTGAGGTAAAGAAGGACCGTGAATTATTAAGGAAAAAAATTCAAGACTAAAGCGTTGATTACAAGTTGAGGCCATAGACGTGATTTTTAAGAATAATATTTGAGGTTATAGGCGTGAATTAAAAAAGGTTGAGGTCATAAGTGTAGATTTTTTAAAAACAAATTTTGAGGACCAAAGATAATTGTTTAAGGGAACCCCACCCATTCTAGATTTTAATTTTTCAAGATTTTCAATGGGCTGGTAAATCAATACCAATGCTTGATAAGGTTTGTGACTTTACACATATATATTTGAAGATTTAAAAGAGAAGAAAAATAATTTACAAAAAAAAAAATGTTGTTGTCTTGTTGTTTTTTTGTAATTAAAGAAAAGTCCTTATTTTTGATGGCGGGCATGATAACTCCTCACTGGAAAATCGGAATCCGAAAATTCTAACGGTGTTAGAAAGAGTACATGTCGCTCGAAAATTAACAAAATGGCGGACATTTGAAAAAATATTTTTGGAAAATTGCCGATTTTTGACCAAAAACCAAGTTTAAAAATAAGGAAGATCTTCACCGATTGGCTTTATCCTAGTTCATACGATAGCTATACACTCCCAGAAAAACGTGTAAAAAATTGGAATCTATTGGGTTATTAGTTTTTGAGTTATCGTGCCCGCCATTCGCAAAAGAGAAAAACGCGTTTAAAGTTTGAGAAGCCCTTTAGCCGTCACTTGATGCTGACACAATAAATCGGCTATATTTTCAAAAGTTCTTGAGATTTTCACTTGAAATTTTGTAGGGACATTCTTGATTTAGTGTAGATTCGAATTAAATAAAAAAAAATGACCCCGAGAATGGGGGGTCCCCTTAAGAATAAGACTTAAAAACTTCACGTTTTATAGAAAAAGGCTTAACAGCCTGTCGCTTTTAAGAAAAAGACTTCAAAGCTTATCGCATTTAAAAGAAGTACTTTAAAGGGTAAAGTTGTGTATTTTTTAAGAAAAAAGAAGATACTTGGATACTTCTAAGGGCTAAAGTCATGGATTTCTTAAGAAAAAAATTTAAGGACTAGAGGCGTGGATTTTGTAAGAAGAAACATTTCCAAGGGCTAAAGCAGTGTATTTCATAAAAAATCTAGGGGCTAAAGCAGTGGATTTCCCAAAATACAAAAATCTAAGGGCTAAAATCGTAGATTTCTAAGAGCTAGAGGCATGGCTTTTTCATCTGCTTATTTATTTATTAATTTGTAGCTAACTTTTTAACTTAATTTAACACAAACCTCCTATCGTTTACACTATCATCAGTCATTTATGTTGGACAATTGAAGAGCAAGTTAATTATCTGCTTTAACAGTCTGACAATTTCTGTCAAATAGGCTTTAGCTAATGTCCTCACAAGAAGGTATATTAATTTTCATTTGAAAAAATAAAAAGTTGTCTTGTGCCAAAGATTAATGATTGCCTTCGCCGTAGCCGAAGGAAAAAAGTCTGCCAGTTAGTGTATAATCGTTTTAGGAACATTGCTACAGACATACTCATATAAAGCTGCTTAAATTTTATATTGGAGGGATTGTGTGAAAACAGTTTAAACATCAACATTTTACAATGCCAAGTAATTGGTTGTGAAAAGTCGGAGGATTAAAAAAACAAGGAGAATACATTTTTTTTGGTCTAAATATTTTAAGATTATGTTTTGATATTTACACAGTTTATTGTTGTAACATTAACAAAATTGCACATATTAAGTCTGTAAAGTTTTTTTCAGTTAATATTTGTTTTGCGTTTTTAATAAATCCTTATTTATTTGTCCCTTTAAGATTAATGTTTTTATTTGTGCTGCTAAAAAAGTGTTTTCGAAATTTGATTTGTTTGTGTTCAATAAGGGGCCCCTCGATTCGTCTGCAGACTGCTTCAGTTATTTTAAAAAGTCCACTTTTTTGAAATTTAAGGACATGAAAACTTTTTTTACTTCTTCTTTTATTGTATGCGTCTCACATTTTTTCTTACCAAAATATATTTCTTAAGAACGAGTGCAACATTCGCATTGACTGAAGTTTGTTGACAAAATTCGCAAAAAAAAACTCGCAAAATAACATTAAATGAAACTGAAGTTTGCAAGAAACTGCATTACCGCAAAAACTACAGCAACAACAGTAAGAATACTGCGATTGTAGACATAAAGAAATAAAAACAAGAACTTTTTTTATTAACTTCTTTGAACAACTTTTTTTTTGGTTTGGAAAACTGCAGACAGTTTTCAATCATTTAATATGAAAAATGTTACACATGAAAAAACCAATGTTGAAAGTTGCCTCACCCCTCTACCATTCTTCTGAACCACACTGACATTGGTTACCAACATTTATTGTATTTGTGGCCGCGTTTGTAAATGTCACATCAAAATATTTGCGATCCAAAATTCAGTGAATGGTGAAAATATTGCGCTTTCAAACGAGCACATCAAAATATTTTATGAACTGCCAGTTTTTTTATTTATTTATTATTATTATTATTATTATTTTTTTTTTCATTTTGTTATCAATAATGTTAAAGTTTTATGACGAACATAATTTACTGACAAATTGACATGGACTGAAAGGATATTTCGTTACATTTGTGTGATTTTTCATGACATCCGATGAACTTTTGTAAAATTTGCAAACAACAGGGAAAAAACTGTAATGGGATATGAATTTGAAATACTGTTATATTATTGAACATTTGATAATAAAAAAATATATATTTGGTCATTTTATTCAATATGTTTAACAGGATAAGTTATATATGTGATTTTCAATAAGAATTTTTATTTTGGTATTCAAAGGAAAATTCAATTTTGAGATGAGGATTTTTTATAATAAAGGCAAAGGTCTGAAAGTTACGTATATAAATACCGGAATATATCCATTTCATGGATATTTGTATATATCGATGATATTTTTTATCATTCACCTGGTCTCAAAGTGGCCTTTTAAGCCTATATTGGAATTAAGACTATCCACGAACTAACCGACCAAAGGGGGTGTGCATGGAAAAGTCTAAAGAACTTAACTAAGAATACAGAATTCCCTGAAGTATATGACGTTCAATGTTGTAATGCTTTTCTTCCAAATGAACTTCCTCTCTGGAGCGCGACACAGTCCTTTCACTGGCTTAAGTGGATATGTAATATCGTAAACAACCCCTCTTTTTAGCATAACCTAATATTGACAATTTTTGGAGAAGATATAAATGATGTTGGATTCAGTGAGCGGAGCAGTATAGTCGGACGGGACCGACCATACAATACCTTACACAACTACCAAGGAACTCAAACTTTCTGTGAAGTTTTATTCCGAGCCTGGGCAATATTTTGTGATAGTTGCACCCTCTTACCTGATAAGAGGCCAACAGCACCTCTTCCTTACACTGACATATTTTCCGAATATTACTAATATTCAGTACAGTCCTTCTAACTACTTGTCTATATTCCTTTCACCGTGGGTTGCGCTGTGATGTTCGGCTTATAATTGTGGCCAATGGATTGACTACGAAAAAAAAACAAAAACAAGTGATAAAGCGTTAAGTTCGGCTGTGCCGAACTTTTGATACCCTCCACCACAGATATACTGACAGGTACTTGAAATAAAAATATAGGGAACATAGAGTAACTTCGGGTAATGTGGACCACCATTTTCCTTTTTTGATATTGTGGGCGTAACAACGGTAAAAAATAAAAACAAATTGTTTTCACAGCATGGTAGATTTGTTGGCTAATTATATTCCAGGTCAAAAATTATATATATTTGTCCATAAAAATGTTATTGCATTATATTTCAAAAAACTCTAAACTACAAATAAAAATAACTTGGCGGGTAATGTGGACCAGTATGTGTGGGTAATGAGGATCAGTAAGATAGGTTGTGGATTAATTGTGATAAATTTCAATTTATTGCACTCTTGGGTAACAATGAATGCAAAAATATATGGGTCCATGTTTTGGAATAGCCCCCATTTAAGGGTACCAACCATTTTGCGGTATTTTGAAGGTCCTTGCTTTATTATCCAACCGAGGCACCTATAATTTCGGATATCGAGTTTTCAGAGGATAGAATACTTCCTCGCATATTAAATGCGCCCTTGTTTCGAACTCGTCCTCATGAAAATGTCCCACTTTTTTATAGTGGTCCACATTACCCGACATCGAATATTTTTATTTAAAAATAATTATCGGCTTCAAAAATGAATAAAAATGTAAAAATAGCCGAAAGTAATTGTAGATAAACGTGTATTTTTGTTAAAGAAAACAAGAAAACCACATAACCTCTTTATATTCGAGAAAAACAAAATGTTCGACTATCTTACAAAATCGTTCGACTATTGTGCTAAAAAATTTTCAAATCACACTTTTACAATCAGAGCTACATTTTCACCTACTAAATTTTCAACATTGCAATTTTTTATTAAAATCCAAGTTTGATGTTTGTTTTCACTAATTAGGAAAACATTTATAAAGGCGGCATTGGCATATTTCAAGCATTTTCTTAGATATGGAGGGTGGTCCACATTTGACGCATGGTCCACATTACCAGAAGTTTCTCTACCAAAAAGTGTACCTATACCGATATTTCTACAAACCGATTATGATTCTAAATATTGGTCCTAGACCCCATGTTTCTGTGTGAGGTATCCCTTCTGGTACCTCCCATACGGGGGCTTGGCCTAAATGCGGGTTATAGTTCATATATATGAATGTATATAAGGTTATGATCTAGTTTTTTCGTATCTTCCGCAGATTAAATGATTACAACAGAGTCTTAGAACCAAACACAAACACGGAACAAATCATAAAACTATTGTAATATAAAAAAGGGGGTTATATGGGGACGACCCAAAAAAGGGGGCGATTATTAATAATATTTGGTAGTGAGATTTGTCACTGTTTAAAAACGCGCCCAAGAACCCCAAAATACCGAAAATTAGGGGGGTACTGTTATATGGGAGCTATGCCTATCTCAATTCCTTCAGAAGATACAAGATACAACAGACGGACGGGCATGGCTAGATCGTCTTAGAATTTTACACTGATCAAGAATATATATATATGGTCGGAAATGAATATTTCGATGAGTTACAAACGGAATGGCAAGATTAATATACCCTCTATACTATGGTGGAGGGTATAAAAAACACAAAACTAACGGTCCACTCCATCTCAAAATTATTATCTGATCATCACCGAAAATTATAGGCGTTGTACTTGGCCATAACCGGAACCTCATGGAAAATTTCAAAGCGATTCTGTCTTACAGTGTGGTAATGGGTTACAAAGTAATATCTGAATACGTAAGCACCTGTAAATATTTATGTGTAACTCCCACATCCGAGCACTGCAAAATGTAATTGATATGAATTTAAATATCAACCACTCCTTTTGGATATACTATAAATTTCTAGGGTCTATGTCCTTCAGAAGTAAATATATACCCCAAATTCGCGATGTTTGGGTCATAGTTGCGGCCTCTGGAGCGACCAGAAAAACGGACAAAAATAAAGTTTTTGGTCCATTCCATCCCCTAAATATAAAGCGATCTTTTCCAAAAACAATAGGGGTCTTCATTGGCCAGAACCCAACCTACATGCAATTTCGTGAAGATTGGTCAATAACTGTGGCCTGTATCGTGTTTACAAATTATAGTAGATAGTAGATATGGTCCATTATAACCCCCATAACAACTATCGATCATTACCAAAAACAATAGAGGTCTTCATTAGGCCGAACCATTCCTACATGAAAAATTTCGTGAAGATTGGTCCATAACTGTGGCCTGTATCGTGTTTACAAATTATAATGGGCAGACGGACGGACACAGTAATTAGAAGGGCTGTACTTAATATTTGTTGCTGCGATTATAAAACCACAGAAAATTAGGTTTTCGTCGGACCCTTCTGACTTTAATGCTCCGCACACTGGTCGACACATAAAAACTACATAGCTTCCCCTATCCAATAGTGAAAGTTTCATCCTAATATCTCCATTCATGGCTGTGTTATGGCCATTTGAAATTGGCCATGTGTCCAAAATATAGCTGCTACACGATTCTATTTGCCTGGTACGGCAAATGGGAAAACTGAAGAAATTGCAATTGCACAAAAACAGAAAAATGCAGGAAGTGCTGCCAAATTGTTTTCTGAATTTTGTAACGCCTAAAAGTATGCTCAAGCAAGGACAGAAAAATTCAGCAAGTGCTGCCAAATTGTTTTCTGAATTTTGTAACGCCTAAAAGTATGCTCACAATTTCGCAAACTAACATTGAAACACAAGGCAAACAACTTGGCAACACATCTGCATTTTTCTGTTTTTGTGGAATTGCAATTTCTTCAGTTTTCCCATTTGCCGTACCAGGCAAACAGAATCGTGTAGCAGCTATATTTTGGACACATGGTCAATTTCAAATGGCCATAACTCAGCGATAAATGGAGATATTTGGATGAAATTTTCACTATTCGATTAGTGAACTATTGCAGTTTTTATGTGTATCAATAAATTATGAGAAAAAATCTAATTTTTTTTAATTTGATAAAAATAGACAGAGGTCCCATGACTTTTTTGTATAGGAAACAATTATCTTTCTATAGAAAAAAATGAAACAAAAATTTGTTTAAAATATTTTTTAAATAAAAATAGGTTTTTATTAAATATATTAAAATGAATTAAATTTATTGCAGTAACACAGATAGCGATGGTAATCGTACAAAATTGCTGAATTTTGTTTCTGACATGCAAATTGAAGATTTCTTGTTTTTTTTTGTGAGTGATTAAAAAAATTTATAAATAGTCTTTTTAATAAAAATTTTACATACATATTTTAATTACATATACATGCATTAATTAAAAAATAATAATGGTTTACACACACGAAAATATTGTATAGTATTACGAATGAATTATTTTTTGAGTCCACCTACAACACGCTTACTATATATCTGGTCTTATTAAGTACTCTCTAGAGGTTGGTAAAGGAATTGGGGACATTACACAACTTCGATTGGGCTGTACATTTAGAAGGCCGCCTTGGGGCCTTACGATTGACCAAGCAAAGGGGGACATCCGAGCAGCCACCATTTGATTTGACAAGGGCTGTCCATTTTGGAGCAGGTATCCTCCACCGAGGTTATGGCATACATTTTGTGGCTGCCAAAGAAGGGAATTTGTAGGCCTTTTTGGCGATTGCCAAAAATGTCAACACTTTCGAGTTTTTTACTGGAAAATAAAAAAACGAAATCAGTCTTTTGTTTATGGAAAGCTACAAAAAATCATTACGTTGTCCAATCGGTCCAATAGAACTGACCATGGGTATATACCAAACCGAAGGGAAAGGTTAATTCATTTGAAATGGTCTTAATATGTTTGTCATAGGGATCAATACACCCCACAGCTCACCAGAACGTTCCAAACCCGCCAAAGAATTGGGTAAAGTAATACTTTCCTTGCCCAATAAAACTTAACGACCAGTACCATCCAAATCACCAATAAATGTCTTCACATCACTGCCATCATATTTGGCATCGACAATTTTCTTGGCAGAAATATCGCCCCAATAAATACGACCCTCCACATAATCCTTATCCAATGGGTCTTACATTTTTACCATTCAAGGGTACGCTTTCGATGAAACCGGAAACCGGAATCATGTTGTTTACTTTCCATATACAAGGAGCCATTGTCATAGAAGCCTGGAAGGAAACACAGATTAAAAATTATTATTTAACATTATTGGAATAAAGAAGAGTTCCATACATTCTATAGAAAAAATCCGTACCAGGGTCCTGTAATTTTTTTCTATAGAACAAAATAAGTCGCAGGATCCGCAAATTTTTTCTATAGAAGAAAATTAATCCCAGAGTCCCGCTAATTTTTTATAGAAAAAAATCAGTCCCAGAGTTCCACGATTTTTTTTTTCCATAGACAAAAATAAGTCCCAGTGCCTTGCATTTTTTTCTATAGTAAAAATCAGTCCCAGGGCCCTGCAATTTTTTTTTCTATAAACAAAATATGCCCCTGTGCTCTGAGATTTTTTTATATAAAAAATCATAAAAACAGTTTGTCCCAGGGACCTGCGATTTTTTTATTTAAGAACCAATCCCGGTTTCCTTCGAATATTGGGTCTTATGATTTTTTTTTCTGTAGAACATAATAGGTCCCAGGATACTGCAAATTATTTTCTATAGAAAAAAACAGTCCCAGGGTACTACAATTTTTTTCTATAGGAAAAAATCAATCCCAGGCCCTGCAAATTTTTTATAGAAAAAAATCAGTCCCTTAACCACAGTTTTTATTTTCTATAGAAAAAAACCTAGTCCTAGGACCTGAGAATTCGTTTTTCTATACAAAAAAAAAAAAAAAAAAACACCCGCAGTCCTCTGGAGTTTTGTGAATATTTCCTGTAGAAAAATCTCCTCCTTTTTGCATTCGATTTCGATTTTGAGTGCTGTACAGTATTGAAATATTTGTCGAATATACATACATATTTAATTTATTTCAAAATTTTTAAGTCTGAAAAATTACTTATGTGCCTTTTCAAATTTCGTTTTCTAAACACCGACATTCCATTCTTTCAAGAAATGTTTATGGCACCATAAATCATAACCAATGGAAATTAAGAAATTATGCTACCAAACCTAAAGCGGAATCTCCCAAAGCCAACAGATGTGAAGACCCAAATGGTTTATCTAAACGAATTTCCACCTATCAAGGCTTCAAAGAATTCTTTGCCCATCCCTTAACCTGATATTGAAAATATGGATAATTCAATATTCTAATGGGTCTAACAATATTTGCCTATATTTTTTGCAGAGAAGCCGAGAGAAATTTCAAATGATTCCGGGTTGAAGTCATAAGTCAAATTTTCAGATTCTATTTTGAAGGTAAGTTACATGCCTACAACTGAACAAACTGAATATGTCTATCTACCGAACCTATATATTTGTCAGCATCCAGACATGGTTGGATTTTCCCACTTACCTTTATTCCAGACGCACACAAAGCCATTATTGGTGGACAAATATTGGGTATTCATGTCACACAGCTGAAGAGTTTTCAAACAGTTCTGAACCTCAATACAGACATAACCACCGCCATTGTAACCAGCATGGCATTGACACTCGTAGTAGGCAGGGTCCCTATAAAAAGAATAGTCTTATTAAAAACTCCAAAATTAACATAATGAACTTCGAACTTACTCAGTCAGTTCACAGCTAGCATGTGCACCACAATTATACTGGACATTACATGGCACCGGTTTGGCCTTGCATCCAATAGCCGCATCACCCTCATAACCATCCATACAATCACAATATTTGACATTTTGAACATGATCCAATTTGCATATAGCATTGGCACCACAGAACACCGCTCCACAGCTAACAGCCAGGACACACATATCGGCCACATCACGTTTATAACCATTCAGGCATTCGGGAGCCAAGGCAAAACAGAAGCCATCACCTTCATAGCCACGATTATATTGACATTGGGAACGGCCCAAGGCTTCGTTGTAATTGCATTCGGCTTGTGGGTCGCAGATTTCGGGTTTCTGAAGGGAAAAATACCGTTTAATTAAATTCGGGTTTCTTTTAAGATTCCAAAATCCACTTACCGCAGCACAGGACTGGTCAATAATAATCTGATTGCAGGTACACACGTGTCTCAATTCCAATTCATACCATTCGCAGGTGGCATTGGGATGACAATTGAATTCGATATCACAGGGAACTGAAAAATACGAATTTTAAGGATGAGTTAAAAAGGCTTTTTTTAAGAAAAAATCACAGAACCTCAGGACTACCTTTTTCTATAGAAAAAAAATTCCCAGCACACATGACTTTTTTTCCTAAATAAAAAATCCCAGGCCACAGGACTGCCTTTTTCTATAGAAAAAATCGCAGGCCATACGATACCCTACACAACTACCACGGAATTCTAACATTCTGCGGAATTTTATTCCGAGGCTGGACAATATTTCGTGATATTTGCATCTTCTTGCACTGACATATTTTCCGAATATTACTAATCCTTAATAATGCAGTCCTTCTAAATAGGTACTTGTCCAAATTCCCTTCACCGTGGGTTGTGTTGTGATGTTTGTCTTATAACTATGACTCGAAAAAACATACAAAAAATTAAGTTTTCGGTCCACTACATCCCAAAATAATTATTTGATCATTACCGGAAAGTATAGGTGTTGTCCTTGACCATAATAATGTCCTTCAGGAGTAATAATGTCCTTCAGGAGTAAATATATACGCTATAGAATAAAAATTTTGTAATTTTTCACACAAAAGTCAGCGTCAATTTGACCCTCTAAATATTGACAGATCCTCATCAAAGCAGGCATGCTTATTCTCTGGCCCGATCCCTTTCTACATGTAAAAATTCGCGAATATATGAATCTAATTGGGAATCCGAAATGACCTAAATTTGAAATTTGGTAAAATTGTATTGTTACTAAACAAGATGAAGCTAAAATATGCTACATGTCTTTTCACCCATTCCGGGACCTTCACCCAAAATTTAGAATAATATTAGCACACCCTTTCCCAAGGAGAGATTCGTCCTTCAAACACTTAAGCAATTGCGGAGGGGAAATTTAGAAAAAAAAAAATAGAATTCGAATTCAACCAAGATTAAGTGGGTATGAGTATCCTTATTAAATTTCCTCTAAGCTAAGCTAATACAAAAAAAGTAATGTTCCTGCAAAAAATCAGAAAATTTAAATAAATTCTATTTGATATTTTAACCTTAGAAGCCATATAAGACCTATGCGAGCATATAGAACAAAGTGCAAACGCTCAAATGTCAAATGAAGTCTAACATTGTTTAGAGCTTTTCGTTGATGTGTGCCTTGTAAATCCATAGATTTTCCTTAACAGTCGTAAAAAAACAAAATACCACATACCGAAAAGAAACAAGATACGACAAAGAAAAATACCATATCATGAATAACTATCTTGGAAAAAACTTAAGCATTTGCATACATTATGGGAATACACAAGCAGTTGGGATTTTTTTTACTGTACTGAACACAAATTGATGCACGTGTTTATGAGTACATATATACACGTGTGTTGAAAATGCATTATGCATAAACTCTGTTTTTAGACAAATATTGAGTTTCACATCTCGAGGTTACAACGACCATAATAGGGAAGTTCTCAAAGGAGCGACATTACCGCTTTTATGAGATAATTTTTAGGAATATTTTAGGGGACCAGTACAATTATAATGCAAAATTTTATTTTATGGTGTATAAAAAATACTTTGCTATGTAACAAGAAATAACACATTAAAGGCCTTTAAAATCAAAAATCATAATTTCTGTTTATCTTGCAATAATAATATAAAATATATTTTTTGTAACTCCTCAGCAAGTACAATGGCCATTAATGTGTTAAATATTTAACGATTGTGTGTAAATTATTGCCACACGTATATTAGAAAATTTTGTCTTAACTAAAATGGCTAAATTATTGCCACACTTAATTTTGTCTTAACTAAAATGGCTGCTTGTTCCGTAAATTGCTTGTCATCATCAATGAATATTGCTTCTTGTCGTTGTTGTCAATTTTAATCAACTGTAGTTGTTGTCGTTCTTGCCGTTAGTGAAGTGCAGCTTGTTGACAATTAATAAGATTTATTTTTATAGATATTGGCCATCGAGGACAAAGAAACTACCCCTACCCAAATACACAAAAAAAAAAATCAAACAATCTAACGTACCAAATCATTAATCTTCATAAAAAATAGCGCCGGAATACAAAAAAACCAAAAAAAAAAAACCGATTGTAATGAATGTGACAGTTGTTATTGAAATATAAAACAAAATAACAGCAATACTCGATTTAGAAAAAATAGAAGTAAATTGGCCATGATTACCGTGAATGGACGAAAAACATATGGAAATACTTAAAAGGGTATTTGAAAATGTCAAATAATAATAATAAATAATATGGGGCAATAACAGAAATAGTTGTTTTCCTGGTCCAATATCTGCAACATTTGAGCGAATAATAATATTTTCTCAATTAGTTTTTATTCCATTGGTAACTTAACAGATTTCCAATAAATCTAAAACCAAACCAGTGCACTATAGGTCAAACAGACCATTTTATTGGCCAAAAGTCGAATTTCACACATTGTTCTATCGCTTCTTTTGAGTCACAATCGAGTAAGGAACACTTCAATACAAATAAAAATGAATTTTGTTTTTGCATAATCACTTATACCATTATATGGCAAGATGCCAAACGTGAATTATTAAAATATCATAAAAAATGTATTCATTTGATAAGTTACTTGTTAAGATTTAAAGTTGAAATAAAATATAAGTATAGCTATAAGTAAATAATTTAAAAAATTATTTTAATTTCATTATTATGTCAGTTTTCATTACATTTAAACATATTTCGAACTTATTGTTATGAAACAACTAATTTAATATTGACGAAATATACTTGGCTGTCCATGACTGCTACTGTCTACAAGGTACATTCGACGCACATAATGGAAAATTGTGTACTTCCATTAGGGGTTCTTGGAGAAGATGCTGCTGAAGCTAGGCATAAAATGTATAAAGCCGACAGGTTACATCACGCTCGTAAGAGCAGCCGAATGAATAACATCTTAGATATATTTACTAGAGCCTTGGATACATTAGATCCTTCAATCCTTAATCAAACGCACTATAGGTCAAAGTGGCAATTTTTGTGGCCAAAAGTCATAAAATTTAAAAAAATAATTTATTTCAACCAGAATAGCTTTCTTAACATTCCGAAAGAATAATGGAACAGAATGTTAAGAAAGTTATTCTGGTTGAAATAAATAATTTTTTCAATTTTATGACTTTTGGCCACAAATATTGCCACTTTGACCTATAGTGCAGTGAGCGAAGCAGTATAGTCGGACGAGGCCGACCATACGATATCCTACACAACTACCACGGAACTCCAACTTTCTGCGGATGTTTATTACGAGCTTGGATATTTGCGCCCTTCTGCCCGTGTGTTGTGTGTTATGTTCAGCTTAAAATTGTTTTTTTAAGTTTTCGGTTCACTTCATCTCAAAATTATTTTTTGATCGTCACCGAAAATTAAAGGCGTTGTCCTTGACCATAACTGGAATCTCATGGAAAATTTCAAAGAGATCAGCGCTATATTACCACCCTCCAGTGTGGTAATGGGTTACTAAACAATATATGAAAACGTAAGCATTTGTATATATTTATGTGTAACTTCCACATTCGAGTACACATTTCACATTTTCAATATCGGAAACATTTACATATTTATCGCCACAAAATTGTTACCAAATTCTTTGGTTTTCAAATAGAGAATGTCCAATGGAAATAAAAAATTGGTTACAACAAGTAATGGGGGTTTTAGACACAAATATCAATTTTTGAACCACGGTGCGTTGTCATCAGATGAGCTATTTCATATTTTTCAGGTACTAAATTTTAGCCAAAATTTCCTATTTACATGTACGGACCTATGTTACTGAAGGTTGAATTATATCTTAAACTGATTTCAACTAATACGTGAATTGCATGCATTTAAATATTAATAATTTGTATGTATTGTAACTGCAATATGTTTAGTAATTCTTACAGTCGAAACTGTTATCAGATGAATATACCGATATTTAACAATCATCTAAACGAATTTGAAGAAAAAATAGTCGCATAATTTAGAAGATTAAGGCAAAACCGTATTCCCTTAATCATACTAAAAAAAATCGAAAATTCAAAAAAACATTTCGATTTAATTATTTTTATTTATTTATATATTTCATAGTGCCCAGTCTTTCGACCTTAAGGCTGTAAGCTACATTTCACAATTAAATATAAAATTTATCATATTAAGCGGCTTAAATGTAAAAGGGAGGGATATTGAACTACTAAAGAATATAATACCGATTAAATTACAAAAAAAAAGTTTTTGATTATTATAGATTATGATTAAAAAATTTGATTAATTGGATTATGACTACTCCAGTAGGAATGGAATGGAAAATTATTATATATAAAAATGAGTTGTGTTTTTATCTAAATAATTTGTATCACAAATATAAAAAAATTTAACATACATACGTACATTAAAAAAATTTAATTGAATTTGAACTACTCCAATAATTAAAATTACATTTATTTTAATTTATTTTATTTTCAGATATCTTCATGCTTCTATTTGTTTTTCGCGACAATTTAACAGTAATTCAATGTGATTTGACAAGTATGCAAAGAAAACAACTGTCTTTAACCATTTGTTAAGAAATTCGCAAATTCCAACAAATAGGAATTAATTTAATTTATATTTGAAATACAAGATTTAAAATCGCTATAACTTTTGTGCGCAGCATCCGAATTTGTGAACGCGAACATATTTCGAATCAGCATATTTTTCTTAACATTCAAATTTTTTTTATGGAATTTTAAAAGAACTTTGTAATTTCCCATATATATACGCCAAAACGATGTACTTATATATCCTATCCTAGGAGAGTAGAAATGCTTGTACACTATTTCACAGAACAACACAATTTAATCGGAATAACAAAATTTACATCAATCAATAAATAAAAGCAGCCCATTCAATGTACGAATCCACTGTTATTTTCCTTTGCTTGCTCTTACAAAAATATTATAAGGGCAAATAAATGTTTGCCCAAAAATAAGGCAAATATTTTCCAATCGGCGTTCACATTATACGCAAAATTTTGTTCGCTGTCAAATAATACTGTTTGCTCAAAATCAGCTGATTTTGTGTTTACCACTGAAAATATTTTGTGGTCAGATTATGGCAAAGAAATATTTGGCACTTTTCTTCAAATATTTGCCCAGTGTGACCTTACCTTAAGATTTTTAAATATTTGACTAAAATATTTAACAAAACAATAATTCAACTCCATGTAATGTGATTTTCTTCGATGAACCACTTATTAGAAAAAACTATACCAAAACCAAATATCCCTAAAATCTTTGGTGCATATACTTTTGACACTTCAACAGATAAACAAAATTTCGTTATTTGTCCTTGACACACTCCAATTTAATTACTTTTACTTTTTGTTTTCTACAGAAATAAGATTCTTCAATATATTATTACACAAAATAGCTTAGAGAAAAAAATTCAGAATATACACTACAAACGCAAACACACAGAAAAGTACTTAGAACATATTGTCATGATGTACACCAAAAATCACTTGAGGCCAAATCAATTCATTGAATTGACCACACAAATTAAACTAAGTTTCGGAAAAATGCAATAAATCAATTGAACATTTCAAATTGAACGAATGATGATGACGAATACGACAACGCTTGAGGTAATGGGTAGCAGCTTAAAATTGGATTGGATGGAAAAGTAAGCTTTCAACTTGACATCATTAAACTAATTGCTATTCAGAGGAATTTCTTTCATAGTGCTCTGAGTGGTCATTATTACGGATTGACCCAAATTAAAATGCTGTGACAAATTAGAAAAAAAGAACTTTGTGGTAAATAAATAGATGCAGATTGAAAAATAAATTATCTTTCTATTGTAAGAGGAAATTTTAGAATTACTAAACTTTGTTAAAAAGTAATTACAATAAATACCTGGATTTATATTTGCAGTTACTAACATTTTACTTCAAATTTTAATTTAGAGGAAAGAACTAAAAACACAATTGTTTTTTAGTTCTTTCCTCTAAAATTGTTTTCTCATTTCTAAATGTCTTTATATAATTTTTTATTCTGATAAAAAAACGTTTATTTAGGCTGAATGACCAAAACCAACGCAATCAACAAGATGAACATACATAACATCAACATTACCAATCAATCTTCTGTGGTTTTAACCATCATTACCATTTCCTGCATTGTCATCCACATTTCGTTTCAGTTGAATTTTTAGGAAACAAAAATTTGCCAAATACACAAATACCACAACATCGGTAAACAATGTCCAATTGGTAACCAGGTGAGTGTTAGATGGGAACGCCAAAGAAAAAGGAAAATTGTTTTTTGATTCTGAGAAAAAAATATAATAAACCAGTGAGCGGAGCAGTATAGTCGGACGGGGCCGACCATATAATACCCTACACAACTTCCACGAAAATCTAACTTTGCGTTATTTGCACCCTCTTGAATCCTGACTAAAGGTCAACATATATTACTAATATTCAGTAGACGTGGGCTGTACTTGTCCAGATTTTCCTTAACGTGGGTTATGTTGTGATGTTGGGCTTTCAATTGTGGCCTATAGATCGACTCAAAAAAAAAAAACAAAAAAAACACACACACACAAAATGTTAAGTTTTTGGTCCACTTCATCCTAAAATAATTATTATCTGATTATCACCGAAAGTTATAGGCGTTGTTCTTGACCATAATTGGAATCTCATGGAAAGTTCAAAGCGATCAGCGCTACATTTCCGCCCTCTAGTTTGGTTTTGGGTTACTAAATAATGTCTGAATACGTAAGCACCTCTAAATATTTAAGTGTTACTCTCACATCCGAGTACATACGACAATATAATTGGTATCAATTAAAAGGTTAACCACTCCTCTTGAACATACTATCAACTTTTTGGGCCTAGGTCCTTCAGGGGCAAATATATACGCCATAGAATACAAATTTAGTAATTTTTCACACAAAAGTCAGGGTCCATTTGACCCGCTAAATATTGACCGATCTTTATCAAAACAGGCATGCTTATTCTTTGGCCCGATCTTCTTCTCCATGCAAAAATTCGCGATATTTGGGCCATAAATGCGGCCTCTAGAGCGACCAGAAAATCACACAAAAATAAAGTTCCAATCCGATCTTTTCCAAAAACAATAAGGGTATTCATTGGCCAGAACCCATTCTACATGCAAAATTTCGTGAAGATTGGTGGCCTGTATCGTGTTTACAATTTATAATGGACAGACGGACGGACGGACACACATGTCTATATCGACTCAGCTAGTCAAGATATGACGATCGGTATACTTAAAGGTGGGTCTATGACCAATACTTCGCGGCGTTACAAACTTTGCCACTCTGTACACCAAACAGTACATGTCCTTCGACTATGATATCGACATTATGGGTGGAAAATTGCGAGCGGTAACAGCCACCTTTGAACAAATTGAGAATTAGTCTGCCAAAGTGGGACTGGCAGTAAATGGCGAAAAGACCAAGCTAATTATGTCAACACGCAATACGTCCAATAAACTAAGAACAACTGTGGAACTTGAAAATTACTAATATACCTCGGTTCTGCCACAAATAAAAATAATGACATCAGTTTCGAAATTCGGAAAAGAATAGTGATGGCCAACAGATACTACTATGGTCTGAGTAAGCAATTGAAGAATACGGCCACCAAACTCACACTCTACAAGACGCTAGTTCTAGCCGTGCTGGTGTATGGATCTGAAGCATGGGAACTTGCACAAACAGATGAGGCAGATCTGAGAGAAATTTTCTCCGAATGATTTATGGTTCGATCTGCGTCGACGCTGAATATCGCCGCCGATGAACCATAAGTTGTAGCATATATTCTCGGACATGGATGTAGTCAGACGTATCGAGGTACAGCGACAACGGTGGCTACGTCATGTTGTGAGAATGGATGAGAATGTCCCATCCATGTCCACGACGGAAATTCAAAAATTGAAATTTATATATATATATATATATATATCTAAGCCAAAAGTTAAAAACTCGGTTTTTTACTCGAGTTTAATGTCATGGGTGGGGCACCTTTGAACATAGGTGCCCACCCATGACATTTTTCGGAAATTTATAATAACTTTTTTTGTAATAAATGTATATGAAAGAAATTACATTAGTTGTATTTGAAATGATTGTTGGAATGCAAAAAATTTGTTTGACGAAAGAAAACTATTACAGAATTCTTCCTGCACCCTTACAACCAAATGAATAAAAGTTTACAATGACACTGCGAAAACAAGGTCACCCATGCACAATTTGTCGACAACTGAAAAAGCAAGTCAAAGTGGTTTACGCAGATAGAGAACAAGATTGCCATATACAAAAATGTGGTTGCGGGTCGGAAAAAATTTAAACCAAGATTTTATGAGCGCTGTTCAAAGGTGCCCCACGTTCAAAGGTGCCCCCCTCTCCCCTATATATATATTAGGTTGGGGAAAAATAAATCCATTGTTTTTGCGGCAGATGGCTGTACTGATAGATTTCTCGTAAAGTATCCGTCAAACAATTTCAAATTTCTGCTCGTTGGAAGGGTTAAAAAAATATTTTGTTGTTTTTTGTTTAGTGCAGATTCTGAGCAGATTTCTGCTCTTTGGAAGGGTTAAACCAAATTTTGTTTTTATTTTTGTTTGGTGCATTCAGTTGTGAGTTACAGGGTGTTAAAAATGGAGAAAATTCGGTACACCTTGCTTGTTTTTCTTTGGCAAATGCGAAAAATGTTAAAAATGTTAATGGTGTTTATGGTTCCGATACTCTAACAGCCAATTATGTGCACTTTTGATTTCGTATATTCTGTTCAGGAATTTTTGATGTCAAAAATACACCTCGCACAGGTAGGGCAGTCGTCGAAAATGTCACTAGGCCACACATATCTACTGTGATTCGCCAGAAACTTCCGTAGCTTGTTTGGGAAGTTTTAATGCATCCGCCATACTGTCCGGACTTGACATCAAGCGATATTCATTTTTTTCTTGCATTGCAAAATTTTTTTAATGATAAAAAAATTGGTATTCCCAAAAAAATTTCAAGTGAAAATCGACTACTTGAAAATATAGAGATTTTTGTTCAAATAGAGAGCATGGCTTCTATGAGAGAAGCATTATTATGTTACCTTTAAAATGGCAACACGTCATACAACAAATCGGTGCATATTTGACCCAAATTGAACATTCCGAAGCATGTTATGTAAAGTCCTATAATTCAAATAAAAACTAGTGAGCGGAGCAGTATAGTCGGACGGGGCCGACCATATGATATCCTACACAACTTCCACGAAAATATAACTCTCTGCAGTTTTATATTCTGAGCTTGGGCAATATTTCGCGATATTTGCACCCTCTGGATGTCAACAAAAATTACTAATTAATATTTAGTACAACTCTTCTAATTACTTCTCCAGATTACCTTCACCGTGAGTTGTGTTGTGATGTTCGACATTCAATTGTGGCCTATAGATCGAAAAAAACACCAAAAAATCAACTTTTCGGTCTACTTCATCCCAAAATTAGTATCTGATCATTATCGAAAATTATAGGCATTGTCCTTGACCATAACTGGAATCTCGTGGAAAATTTCAAAATTTCTGGAGCGACCAGAAGATCAGACAAAAATAAAGTTTTTGGTCCATTTTGTCCGCTAAATATTAACCAATCTTTAACAAAACCAATATGGGTCTTCATTGGCCAGAACCCATCCTACATGCAAAATTTCGTGGTCCATAACTGTGGCCTGTATGGTGTTTACAAATTATAATGGACAGATGGACTGACGGACACACAGTCATACAACAAAACGGTGCATATTTGACCCAAATTGAACATTCCGAAGCATGTTATGTAAAGTCATATAATTCAAATAAAAATACTGAATTTCTGTTTCCCCAACCTAATATATGGGAAGTAGTTACCAACCTTCCGGGCTTTCGACTGAAAATTCGAATAAAATTTTAAAAATAGTGAAGATAGTGGTAGCGTTTGTTTTGAATGAGTTCAGATTTAGTTTCCACATACATTTTTTCTGTTACTCTTCTTGGATGCAGAGCGGTTTCCAAAAAGCATCATCATCTTACTCGGTTTGTTTCCTGGTTCGTATATATAACGTAATATGTTTAGTAAATTTTTCTAGAAAACCATGATTTGTATCAGAACCTATAATGGACTTGAACCAGTTTCAAAATAAATGACTCATATGTCGACCCCATCGAATATATAAATGTATCTTCATACATTCCAAATGAACTTTATGTGCTGAAGATTTGCAAAGTGAGAAATTGTGGCCAGCATTTCATTCAGTTGGTGTTGCAGTTTATTTTCAACACTATTTGGTAAATTTATTGACAATTTGGAGATGTGAAGGAACCACATAAACGAAAAGGTAAACATCATTGAATAGATGTACGACAACATTTGATTTGTACACACACACCCACACTCATTTGTCTGAGTTTAGTAGTTCGTTTGTCGCAATCACACAAAATCCATGTAGATAGGTATCAGATAAAACAACAACTTCGTTATGGCAAACTAAAAACAAACTTAGTACACTCTCAATCTTTATAGTAAAGATATATTTATGGAAAATGTTTTCATTGCAGTCATTATGTTTCAATCAATATATGTGAATTGTATTTAATGGGAATATATGTCCGGTTTTCAATGCGAGATATATGTTAATACCTAAATAAATGCTTTACCATTCGAATACTAGCATTCCTCACATATCAACAAATTTTAATTATCCCATATTCAAGTACAATTTAAATACTTCTAACAATTGCACTTGTACATTGTTATTTAATTAAGTTATGGAAATTTAAGCTCACACCACATTATTAGTAAATAATTTCCGTAATAACGTAAATATTGATATTTCCATTCCATTCAACAAATATTTATGGGACGATGCACATTTGTATCGGATTACAATTGGAAATATTTCTTTCTTGGCAAATGTTGCTGTAATGAGTGCTCTTTCATGGGTTACCAGTTAACAGAATAACGCTTTGCAAAAAATTCAATTTTCAATAATCATCATAATCAAAAACAACAACAACAACAGCAAAACATAAAAACCCAAGGACTCTGAAAAGTTCGATAATCCTTCTCATCAATGGAGAAATATAAAAAAGTAAACACAGAGAAAAATTTGATTATATATCGAACTTTAATTTAATCACCTCCGAATAATTTGACATGATGGACAAGATATTGACGGACCTTTTTGAAATTGGAGAAAACAAAAATAAGATTAGGCCAAAGCTTCCATAATATTTCCGTTCTATATTATTTAAAATGTGTGCCAAAGATCCAAACTTGGTTCGATTTAAGAGGACCCCCCATTCTCGGGGCCAATTTTTTATTTAATTAGAATCTGCACTAATTCAAGAATGTCCCTACAAAATTTCAAGTGAAAATCTCAAGAACTCTTGAAGATATAGCCGATTTATTGTGTCAGCATCTCAAACTTTAAACGTGTTTTTCTCTTTTGCGAATGGCGGGCACGATAACTCAAAAACTAATAACCCAATCGATTCCATATTTTTACACGTTTCAGTGTGAGTGTATAGCTATCCTATGAACTAGGATAAAGCCCATAGGTGAAGATCTTCCTTATTTTTTAACTTGGTTAAAATACACCGAACAATCCCAAACATTTTTGGTTTTGAGATTTGACATCCAAACATCCCCATAATACCTAAGATTAGAGACTACCGTTATATGGAGTCTAAGTCGAAACATGATTCGATTTATGATTTTTAGTAGGTATACATTAACAAGCCAAATTACCACATTACAGTCAATTAGGTGCGAAAACTGCAATACTAGAAGTTCTAGGAATGTTTACGCCAAAGTTCAGACCTCTAGCTTAATTATTGTGATCCCTATCGTGATTTAAACAGCAGGGTATGCAGGACTAAAGGACTAAATTCTGATCAAAAATATATTGGTTGGGAAAAAAAGAAATTCATTAGGCCGATCGTTAAAAAGTCAAAAAATTGGATAAATGATCGAAGTTGATCGGCATGTCGTAACAACGCCCAGGAGCTAAAAATCGACCATAAAACTGTTTTAAACCTTTTATACAAAGCTGGATTCAAAAGCTCGTTGTTTGGATGCGACACCAATTAGCAGAAAAATTTTATGGATCGAATTTCCATCTGCCATGAATTGGCCAAACGGAATGAGATAGACCCATTTCTTAAACGGATGGTGACTGGAGATGAGAAATGGATCACATCCGATTACCCTGTGCGAAAACGATCGTGGTCAAAGAGCGGTGAAGCACCTCAAACGCTGGTCAAATCAGGACTAACGCCCAGGAAGGTTCTGCTATGCATTTGGTGGGACAGGAAGGGGATTATTTATTATGAGTTGCTTCCATTTGGCCAAACGCTAAATTATGATCTCTACTGTCAACAACTGGACCGTTCAAAGCAATTGACCAGAAACGGCCAAATTTCTTGAGTAAAATGTTTACAAAGAGAACGCCATTTTGTTTTGTGTTATCTTCAATTTGGTTGAACATTTAATAGTTTTGTGGCTTCAGGGACGGTTTTCAAGTAAAAAGTTGGAAATCTTGTAAAATTAGTAGAATCTTTTAGGTTCTGGAACGAACGAAATTGACAAACATTTACTTATTTTTTTTTTTTTTCTAAAAAATATTAATAACTACCAATTTATTTACAAAGAAAAAATATATATATGTTTCAGTGTACTGAAAAGTAACTATGGTTTCATTACTCGCCGTCCCCCAACCAACTCCACCATTTCATTATGACTCATTTAAGGTTTGCCTTTTTCAAATATGTACTATTCCACTCGTTGATAGTTGGATTTACTGGCAGTTTGAGTTTTCTGTGTGCATTCAATTTAGAGTGCACTTGATTATTTTTGCTATTCAAGTACCTTGAATAGTAGTTCAATAATTGCATTAATTTGAAATATAAGCTTTCTGTGGTCTGTTGGAATTACTAAAAGTAAGCTACAGCGGATTGAGCTATATATACTCTACTAATATAAGCCGATATAACAAGTTTTGTGTTCAAGGATTATGTGTCTGGGTATGTGTACTATGAAACGGTTACATGTAATTTTAAACTACTACATTCAAAATGAAAGGGATTAAAGATAAACATATCGACATAAATGTATTCAAACAATTTTGGGTCATAGCTAAGTATGCTTGTGTTGGGTATATCCTTTAAAAATCGATCCTTTTATTGGTGCTTGAAATATATCCTTTAAAAATCCCCTTCATTGGGATGTTGCGAAAATTGTCGTTTGATCTTAGAAAGCATTCTTAAATTTCTCTTCTCTTTATGAGGTTTTCCAAACATATTTTTAACTACATTTTTAACAGTTACAGTGCAAAATATTAAAATTCCTTTTCTGCGAAAAAAAAACTTTTTATAAATATTTCGGGGAATATGTCAAGTACCACGTAATATTAACAGCGGCCATCGTGGGACAGATTAGTGAAGAATAACAACCATTTGCAATTAAATGAGGTTGATAATGAAGGCTAAACGTTTTATGTGACCTAAGGGATGTGGCACTAAACTCCATCTTTGTTAGTACATTTGAAAAACTCAAAATGTCAAATGAATAGCATTGAATAGAATATCACAGTAAATTCTAAACTACAAATGGCAAAACATTTTAAAAACTGTAATCATACCAAAGAGAATTATAAGAAGTTTACAGTTGTTTTTTTGGATTGGATTTCATTTGCAATGTATATCAGTATCTCAAATTTCGCTTAATAAATCGTTAATATATCAACATTACATAACAAACACTATGGGAAAACACTCACACACACACACAAATTCATTTATATAACCACAGCACATCTGGGTTTCGGTGTGTGGCAGAATTGGCACAATTTTTGTAGAAATAAGAAAAAAACACACCAAATTAAATAAATGGGTTTACACATGTTGACCATACAAATGTTTTAGCCTTTGTCGAATGCATTTCTGTTGATATATTTTATTTATTTATTTGCAGAAATTTAATAGCAATCACATGATCGCTCAATTGAAAGAAAAACATTTGCAACCATGGATATGTATAAAATTTTTCTCTTTGCATGCTATATTTTCGGGAATGTGAAATGTAGTTTGTCATGTTTTCAGAAAAACAAAACAGACCAACCAAAATAAATTTTCAGATTGTTGCGTTGAGTAATTAATTGTAAAACAAAAATATAATATTTTATTTGGGTTAAAAAAAAAAAATCGATTTTCGAATAACTATAGCCGAGACAACAAATAATATATGTATATACTGTCCATTCATATTAACTTTGAACTGAAAAGTGGCAGATATTTAATAAAAAAACATATTTTAAAGAAATCCATGCCTACAATGGCAGGCATCTACGCCTCAAACGTTTCTTCAAAACAATTCCTTCAAAAATCTACGTCTTAAAAGGTTCCTAAAAAAAATCTTTTATTAATCTACGCCTGAAATGGTTCATGTAAAATTACATTTTAAGAAATCCAAGCCTCTAATGGACTTGAAAAATATACTTTAAAATATTTACTCTTGTAATGATTCTTAAAATGATAGTATTTAACAAATTTACTCTTAATACCCAACACAACTATGCTGTCAGGGTATTATAGCTTTGTGCAGCCCCAAATGTATGTAACGCCGCGAAATATTGGTCCTAGACCCACCTTGAGGTACACAGAACGTCATATCTCGACTAGATGAGTCGATCTAGACATGTGTGTCCGTCCGTCTGTCCATTATAATTTGTAAACACGATACCGGCCACAGTTATGGACCAATCTTCACGAAATTTTGCATGCAGGATGGGTTCTGGCCAATGAAGACCTCTATTGTTTTTGGAAAAGATCGGTTAATATTTAGGGGATGAAATGGACCAAATACTAAATTTTTGTCGGTTTTTCTGGTCGCTCCAGAGGCCTCAATAATGGCCTAAACACCGCATGGAGAAGGGCATCGAGCCAAAGAATAAGAATGCCTGTTTTGATAAAGATCGGTCAATATTTAGCGGGTCAAATGGACCCTAACTTTTGTGTGAAAAATTACAAAATTTGTATTCTATAGCGTTTATATTTACCACTGAAGAACATAGATCCGAGAAGTTGATAGTATATCCATGAGGCGTGGTTGACCTTTAAATTGATACCAATTATATTGTCGTAGGTACTCGGATGCGGGAGTTACACTTAAATATTTACAGGTGCGTACTTATTCATATATTATTTAGTAACTTATTACCACAATGGAGGACGGAAATATAGCTCTGATCGCTTTGAAATGTTCCATGAGGTTGCAGTTATGGTCGAGGACAACGCCTAAAATGTTAGGTGATGATCACATAATATTTTTCGGATGAAGTGGACCGAAAACTTAATTATTTGTACTTTTCGAGACGAAAGCCGAACATCACAACACAACCCACAGCGAGCGGAATCTGGACAAGTAATTAGAGGTGCTGTACTAATTATTAGTAACATTTGCTGACATCTAGCCAGTCAAAAGTGTGCAAATATCGCGAAATATTGCCCAATCTCAGAATATAGAACCACAGAAAGTTAGAGTTTCATGGAAGTTGTGTAGGGTATCGTATGGTCGGCCCCGTCCGAAAATGCTGCTCCGCTCACTGGTTTAGGTATACCTTAAGAAATCCCCGCGTGTAATTGTCCTTGAAAAAAATATTTTTAAGACACACACGCCTGTTTTGATCCCAGAAAAATTTTTTCTTTGAAAAATCCACACCTGAAATGGTGCTTAAAAAATATATTCTTTGAGAAAAAAAAATATTCTTCCTGAAGCCTGTAATGATAACTAAAAAACACTCTTTACGAAATCACGGCTGTAATGGTAATGAAAAAACATTCTTACTTCTTGAAAAAGGATTCTTTAAGAATAGGGTCTTCTAAAAAATCTTTAAAAAAGTAATCACCTTAAATGCCTGATTTTTTAAAAACTCCACTCCTATAATATCAGGCTTATTCGGGATTGTGGAAAATTAATAGAAAGCCTTGTCCATACTGTAAAAAGTTTTATATTTTTAATATGTGTTTATAGGAATATTACTAGCCAAACCATTATGTCACATTACATCAACAATATGTTTCTTATCCAAGCGTATAGTGTCAATCAACCGGAATAAATTACTTGTAATGCTATATTCTCCTCATCTAATACCAAACACACACACACACATATGTACATATATTGTTTCAATGAACAACAACACAACTCAGCCAAGCAACTGGTAAACTAAAATTAAGCAAAACTTTATATTTTCAATTTTCAAATCATTACAAAACTTTTTTAGGGATAGTTTCATTTTGCTGTGGTTGTTATTGTAGTGCATTGCTGCATACTTTTGAAATTAATAAAAACTTTGCAACGTTAAGTTTTCAGCACTCAAAGACAGGACAATTGCATTGGTTGAAATTTAAGTAAAAAGTTTGCTGCTTTTTTTCTCTTGTCATTAAAATTTACAAAGTTTAGAAATTGCAGTTAAAAAAAAAAACATAGAAACGAGAAAGCAATTTAGTTTTAAGTAGCTGTTTAGTAAATTGATGTTTTCAATTCATTGCAACGATACATGTAATCTGTGAAAAAGTTTATCTTTGAATATTCAACAAAAAAATGTACACAAACAAAAACTTTGTTGAGTATTTTTTTTTTAATTTGTAATTTGTAAATAAATGTATGTAATAGAAAATATAAATTTTATATTTAAGGATATACCAATTTAGGATTTCGTTATTAAATTTCTCTTTTCTTAAATTTTTTGTTAAAAAATAAAAATGTCATACAATTTCCTACAACTGTAGTACATAAATAATATTTACCAAGTAACCCAAGTGCAGAAAATATGTAGCCAACACCTATTCGGTACATTTACAATCTTAACTGTGAAACTACTTGAAACTGCTACTTCAAACCACCAGCGCCAGGAAATGAGCCTTAATAAGGAATTACTAATGCAGTCAGTGCGAAAAGAGGAAAAAACACACACACAAACACAGAATACTTAGAGGATGTGCCAGAAGTGCAGTTACTGTTTCAAACGGAAATTTTAAGTTATGAACAAAATGGGTCAACAGGAACTGTGACAGGTTACCATTATGCTGCACGGAAAAAGTAAGTGGAATTATTTATTGACAAGGAGAATACACACAGGGGGGATATATAACACATAATTTCATCTTTTACATATTTTCAATATTACCGTGTATTTAATGCTTGAAATACTCTTCGCAGGTTTAGTGTTAAAAATTTGTATTTTATGTTCTCATTGGGTAGAATATCTTCGTACTGAAAATGATCTATATGGGCCCAATTCTTGGGAGTCGCTCCCATATAACACTACATGATAAATTTCGATACTGTGGAGAATTGAGCTCGTCTTTCAATTAAATTGATTGTAATTTTGACTTCTAATTGAAATTTCCCTAACAAATAATGATCAGTATTGTTCCAAGCATCCGGGTAGTACATATATATTGGGACCGCCATTATTCAAAATGTTTGCACTGCTTTGAGAAGATATTCTACAGAATTGTAATTAACATTTTTTTAGTTCTCTTGAGGCGTCGCATCTTCTAAACAAAAATTTAGAGGTATTTTCCTAACAATGCGCTATAGGTAATTTGCCCTGTTTTTGAGGCAAAAATTAATAACAGCGGTTTTAAACGATTTTTTGACTTTTTAAATGATGCATATGTACAAGAAAGAGAAAACGCAGACTTCCACAGTAAAAACCGGATATAACGAACAACGGCTATAAGCAACTACACATATAACGAACAAAGCTAATTCTTTCTCAGATATTTTCATTAGTTGTCTTATACACAACAAAGGGTTGAAAACGATTAGGGTAGTAAGTTAAAAAAATTTCGACCCCGCGATTAGATTTTTATAGGAATAATTATTACAATGTCCTATGTTTTTGCAGAATGCATTAATAACGATTAATACAGTACCCATTTATACTCCTTAAGGAGTGCATCTTGACAATTGCATGCAAAATAACCAAATTTCCTATTTTAATTTGACGTATTTTTCGTCCATATTGTTGATATTTGCTATTTTACTTGCGGGGACGTTGTGAACAACAATATGTTTCCTTGCTTTTATTTCTTTCATCAAACCAAATATTGAAAATATTATTGTATTTTATTCTGAAGTTCCCTACAAAAAAACTGATATATCTTGAAAAACGCAAAAAATCGCAATTTGAGACCTATTGGAATCAATTTAGAAGGCTTTCATTAATATATTTCAGTTGTCAAAAGATCAGACAAATTTAAACATTTTAGTAAAAGTCTATCTAAAATGACTTATGTGTAAAAAATAGACACATTTCTTTTATTATAGTCAACTATGTAAATTTTGAATCGCTACACAAACGTATTAACAAATATTATGTATTAAGGGACCCCACCCATTCTCGATTTTAATTTTTCAAGATTTTCAATGGGCTGGTAAATCAATACCAATGCTTGTTAAGGTTTGTAACTTTGCACATATATATTTGAAGATTTAAAAAGGAAGAAAAATAATTTACAAAAAATTTTTGTTATTGCTTTGTTGTTGTTTTTTGTAATTAAAGAAAAGTCCTTATTTTTGATGGCGGGCATGATAACTCCTCACTGGATCATCGGAATCCGAAAATTCCAACTGTGTTAGAAAGAGTACATGTCTGGCTCTGGTATGAACTAGGATTATTAACTTCGCTCTAAAATTAACAAAATGCCGGACCTTTGAAAAAATATTTTTAAAAAATCGCCAATTTTTTTTTACCAAAAACCAAGTTAAAAAATAAGGAAGATCTTCACCGAATGGCTTTATCCCAGTTCATACTACACACTCACAGAGAAACGTGTACAAATTTGAAATCGATTGGGTTATTAGTTTTTGAGTTATCGTGCCCGCCATTCATAAAAGAGAAAAACGCGTTTAAAGTTTGAGAAGCCCTTTAGCCATCACTTGATGCTGACACAATAAATCGGCTATATCTTCAAGAGTTTTTGAGATTTTCACTTAAAATTTTGTTGAGACATACTTGAATTAATGTAAAATCGAATTAAAAAAAAAATTGACCCCGAGAATGGGGGTCCCCTTAAATAAACAGCACACACCACCGTTAATATCCTCCATGTTTAATTTTTATGTTTATGATTTAAATTTAGCGGTTTTTACCGTTTTAAAATACGCCTTGATTTTTTAATTTTTTTATTTCTTTAATTTTATTTTCAAAGTTTAGAGTTTTTTTATTTCTTTAATTTTATTTTCAAAGTTTAGAGTTAGGCAACGATTTTCACCGCTTTTAAGACACTTTTACGCAAAAAATCTTACAGATTCATAAAATTTGACATGTTTTCTTTTTAATGGCATCAAAATAGGTTTTATTTTGCAAAATTGAAAAAAATGACCTTTTGCCCAAAAAACTGTCCAAATTACCTATAGTGCAAAGTGGCTGTATTGTATTTGTATTCTTAAAGGCTGACATACACGTATACAGAAAATGGTCAATATAGATATATGTCTTGACATTGAGTCGCATATTGAAACAAAATAGAACCTTTAGAGGATCTGAATTCCAACCGGATTGATTCTAGTTTCTATAATTATCAGAGGACAATAACCAGCCATAAAGTTTTTATATCTAGCTCTAAAAACCAAAAAAAAAAAAAAAACCGAACGTGCTACAGTGTCCCCTATTTTTTCAAGGTTTTAGTCGCATTTTTCCATTGACATTCCGCGATTTTGGTGGGTTAAACCAATTTTCCCAGAAAATTGTCACAAATATTCCGTGCCATTTTAGGCATTACTAAGTTTTTAACCTAATTTTCTCTTCAAAGATGTCATAAATCAGCATATCGTATTCCTGGTAAATAAAAAAATTCTTTCCAGAAGTTATTCATTACAGTTTAATGCTTTTAAATAGCCACCATCTCAATGTTCCGTTCAAGGGGAGTCTCCAACAATTCGCGTTTTCAAAAAATCTTTTTTTTATTTTAATTTAATACGAGTCTACAACTTCTCAAGAACGTCTCAATAACATTGCAAATGAAAATCTCAACAATTCTTGGAGATATAGATGATTTATATGCTGCTCAAACTATAAACGCGTTTTTCTCGAAACAGTGTTTTTACGCTTGGCGGCCACGATAATTCAAAAAGATCTTATCTTTTTCCAGCTTTGTTTTGATTGAAAAGATGTATCAGAAGGAAAGAAGGAATTTTCTTTAATTACCAGCAACAACAATATTTTGTCTATTTATTTTCTTAATCTTTTTTAAGTCTTCAAATCGATAGATACAAGTTTTTAACATAATGTGTGCTCATTGACCAGCTGGTTGGAAATCGTCGAAACTTGAAATCAAGAATAGTGGGGGTTCCCTTAAATTTCGGTATGTTGAAATTTCTACCCCAGTTTACCAACTTAATGGTCTGAAATTTGGAACATTTTGGGACATAAGCAACCTACTACCATTTCGATTTAAAAAAATGTCCAAACTCCCAAAAAATATGAATAATTGGTGTTTAGCTCAGAGGGGCTCCGCGTGGAGCAGTGGACCGTAGGGGAGGGGTGTAGTGAGACCGTGAAAATAGAGAATAGAAATAAAAACACAATAGTTTTCAATGTAAATAATTAAATGTTTATTTGGTTGGTTGGTTGAGTAGTGGTAAACAATATTACCTTTCTAGGCACAACGATATGTGCTCGCAACGATATGCGTAGTTGTCTGTCCGAATGACAGTTTGATACTCCTTGATGCTTGAAGGAGGCGGCAAAGCAAGTGACAATTACTTATTCGTTAAAACGTCAAAAGCGCTAACCCAAGGTTGCAATAAACCGTAGCGCATACATTTTAACGAATAATTAAGGACCAAAAACGGAGTCAATAAAAAGTAGTATTTTTATACAATTCTAAATTAAACAATAGGGTTACCTGTGTACGGAGGCTATTATAAAAAGTAGACCGATATCGACTATTTTCGATAGAAAAATGTCAATGTACCAAATTACAGCCGATTCGGTTGAAAAGTAGCCAAAAGATCTCCAAAATACCGAATAATTTAGGTAACGTTATATAAGAGGCTATACCCAAACGTAGACCGATATATTCCATTTCAATACTATTACACTCCTCTTTATGGTGGACGGTATAAAATGAGTGGTTTAGAAATGTTTCGAGGATGAAAAAAAAACAAAGAATGATTGTATTGACACAATAATCGACTCCTCTTGTTCGTCGACCTCCTATGTTGATCAAGTGTATCCATATACAACCTGTGCGTCCCATAAACGACTTCCGCGTAATCGTCACAACACCCCTAAATAAAAACAACTACCCCAAAATTCTAAAACAAGTAACAAAGCATTCGAAACTTCGTTGTTGATGACCTTCCGCACCAAATACCCTGAAAAGAATATTCCATGAACTGCTAAAAGCCTACATTAAATATTAACGATGTGATAAAGGTAATGGAAATCATTGCAATTTACAAATGTCAATTTAAAAAAATGTTTTTCTCATTATTCATGTTTTCTTGCGATGATTTTATGACAAGTCGAGAATTTCTCCAAAAATGGAAAGGCAGCAACAAGCTTTTTCAATTACCACTACCTTGCTGGTAGTGGTAATGGCCTAGTGTTAATATGGGATTTCATTATGAAATTCCCATATCTTTTGTCTATCCCGTCAAAATATTATCTCAGACTGTCAGCAAGTGAAGAAAAACTTTACTATTAAGATCATGTCTAGTCCCATTATTTGGAAATATATATTTTTTCCTTCTTTTTTCTGTATTTCTCATTTTATTTCATACCATTGTATTGAATTACATCTTTCTTTAATAGTTGTATATTTAGAGCAACAAAACAGTAGTGAAAATACTGAGACAAAGTTTTTGCGCACAAAATTCTCTGGGGTTCATCAGACTTTTTTATTTTGTTATTAAATTTTTTATGTTTTGTAAGAATAAAAAAACAAAAATTAGATTTTTTTTAGATTCTTTTGCTGCTGTGCGGTATACCGTAAAAAGTTTCTTTTCTCAATCTTAAGTACTATTGCGGTTGGGTTTTTGTCCCTTTTTGTTCTTAACTATGAACAAAAGTTTATTATTTTGTTTTTGAAGAAAATGTCATCGACGAAGTGGTTTGTTCTTCAGTTCTGTTTGGTTCATTTGTGGTCTGGTTTTGGCTTGATTTTATTCCGCTCAATTTTACTTATTTGGCGCCAAAGGACATTTGGGAAGGAATAAGTTTTTTTTTCTTTGGCAGACATTTAAAGAAATTTGTCATTAAGAGAAAGTTAATGGGGAAATGTTGATAGTATTCGCGAATGAATAGAAGTAATTAAATATTGGCCAGTTGACAAATTTCCATTTCAACTAGATATGTTAATGGGAATTTGAGTAAGTGCCATTTTTGGTAACAAATATATGATGGTGGGTGGCGTAGGGGATGATAGATACCAAGCAATGGCTCTGATTGGATTTAACATGGTGAAGTCCAGGTTTATCTTTGTCCCTCTATCATCTCAATTGTGGACACTGACCTCCCGCGGTGCCACCTGGGGAGCTATTCTCATCACCCGATGAAATAGTGAGCTTTTTCATCGGAAGATATGTGCCGCGAGTTCACCCATAAGAACTATAAAAAAATGGGTTGAGGCGTCGGGTTAGTTGCCAACTCTCGGAAAACCCAACCTACTATAAAAAGCCAAGAAAAAGAAAACCAAACCCCCCTAATGTTGACGACCCCTGCAAACGTATAAAGGACCACGATCTGCGAATCTGCACTTGGAATGTGCGCACGTTGTACACAACAGGCGCAGTGTTCGCTTTGGCGGATGTACTCAAGAAGTACAAAGTTGTTATTATTACCTTACAGGAAATGCAATTGAAAGGGACAGGCGTAAGTAAATCAGATGATTACGCCCTTTATTATAGCTGCCATGAAACGAGACATGAATTTGGCTGCGGATTTATGGTTAACAAAAAAAGCTGAAAACACAACAGGTAGCCGAGGCCTACTCCGCTCAACTTAGCCATCTGCTTGAAGAAAACACTTCTTGTCCCGATAATAGTATAGAAGCACAATGGCAAAGAATTGCCCACTCCCTACAAACTGCAGCAAAAGCAACACTTGGGTACCAAAAACCACCACCAAGAAACCCATGGTACGATCTGATGTGAAAAACGCAGCGTATAGGGCAACCCCACAGACATTGCAACACGTAACGTGATGGAGAATTATCGGGAGAAAAGGAGAGAGGAGAAACGTGTTTTCAGAAAAAAAGAAGAAAGAACAAGAAAAACGCGAGCGTAAGCAAATCGAGATGTACAGGAGTCAGAACGAAGTCCGGAAATTTTACCAACGAGTAAAACACCAAACCGAAAGCTTTGGTGCAGGCACATCCATCTATAGAGATGAAGAAGGAAACCTGGTGATAGATACAGACAGCGTGTTGAGGACCTGGAAGGAGCATTTTGAAAAGCTTCTAGTATCAAGTAGTGGCGTTGAAGAAGGTAGGTCATAAAAGCAATTAATCGGCTCAAGAACAACAAAGCAGCAGCAGCCGATGGGTTATCAGCCGAACTATTCAAGACTGGTGGCCAGATGCTGGTCAGGAGCATGCACCAGCTGATAAGTACAATTTGGCTAGATGAATGCATGCCCAATGATTGGAACCTCAGCATCCTGTGTCCCGTGCACAAAAAAGGAGGCATGACGATATGTGCCAACTATAGAAGAATAAGTCTCCTTCCCATCGCATATTGATTGAAGGACCATAACAATGCGGCTTCAGACCTAGCAAATCCACCATTGACTAGATCTTCACCCTGCGCCAAATCCTGGAAAAGACCCACGAAAACACATCGACACATACCACCTATTTGTCGACTATAAAGCCGCATTCGACAGCCCTATCCGTTCAGAGGTGTTTAAAGCCATGTCTACGTTCGGCATTCCTGCAAAATTAATACGACTATGCAGGATAACTTTAAGTGGCACAAGGTCGGCAGTTAAAGTAGGAAAGGACCTATCGCAGCCCTTCAATACCGAACGAGGATTCAGACAAGGTGACAGTTTGTCGTGTGATCTTTTTAACATCCTGCTGGAGATGGTCATACGAGATGCAAAGGTGAACAGAAATGACACTCTGTACACCAAACAACACATGTTACTCACCTACGCCGATGACATCGACATCACTGAGAGCGGTAACAGCCACCTTTGAACCAATTGAAAAGGAAATTGCCAAAGTGGGTCTGGCAGTAAACGGCGAGAAGACCAAGCTGATGGTAACTGGCAACTGTGGAACTTGAGAAGTACAGCTTCGAGGTAGTTAAAGACTTTATATACCTTGATACCGCCATAAATAAAACGAATGACATCAGTTTTGAAATTCGGAGAAGGATTGTGATGGCCAACAGATGCTACTATGGTCTAAGTTAGCAGTTTAGAAACAAGGCCACCTCCCGCCAGACCAAACTCACAAATATGTTTTCAAAAGTCCATGCCTTTGATGGCGCTTCAAAAATTTTTATTTAATAAATCCACACCTTTGATGATGCTTGAACTATATTCGATTTATAGCTATATAATAAAAGATATCAACCAACCATAACCATATTGGTAATATGGTTTATATTGGTTGTCAAACCCACTGTTTTCTTCTTTGCCTATACCAATAAATGGAATGAATGTAACAGATGTATTTGTAATAAAAATATAAAAAAATATATATATTATTTCAACTACAATATTGGCAAATAAACTATAACCAGCTTGTCAATTACTACCGGAGCAACAAATGCTGAAATAGCAGAAAATACACACACATGTTCCCAATGCAAAAAAAAAAACACACAAACTTAAATTGTGGCACACTTACAAAAGTCGGCTGTATAATATCAGTAAACCATTGACACTTCATATGCTATTAAAATTTACCATCTGTCAATTTTATGGTCTGCAGTCATTTTACGATTTCAACACTCAATGCATTTAAATGTTATAGAGAAGCAAATATGTATATAGAAGTTGAGAAACACAGACTCTCACACACACGTGTGCACAATAGGCAGTCATATGAACACTTTTTTTTGTCACACAGACGCAAGCAAGTGTATAAATGTTTTTATTATCACAAGCGTATCTATGTCTATAGATATAGACACGCTTATATACGTGTATGTAGATGCAATACAATTGTTCATGTGTAGCAAAAAAAAAAAAAAAAAAAAAAAAAATACAGATGTGTAAACTATGCATGTATGTGTATGTCACAATATACAGTATTTTGTCAATGTATGCTCATATGTATGTGTGTGTGCATCGTTTAAATAATTCTTTTGTCGTTTAAATTTTATTTGTCATCTCACTGTTTACCGTTGAAAATACTATTTTTAGGCCCTGTTTTCGAACTTTTGTTTGAGCATGGAATTCGAATTTATTTGTATGTATTTGACACAATTTTGTTAGAAATACATAAATATTTTTGGTACAATCAAGTGGTAACCAAAATTCGAGATTGATAGCAAATAAGTCGTGTGCTCTTCGATTGTTTACCATTCCAAAATAACAGACAAAGGTTCGTCTTAACAGAGAACAACCACCAACGAGTCCTCATTGAAAAAAGACGTCGTTATAAAAAAAACTGCAACGAATTTTAAATATACAAATTTTTGAAAAGGTATTTTACAATTTATATCAAATGTTTTGCCAAATATATATGTTATTTCCATACAGTCCATCTAATAAACATATCGTTTTCTATTATTTAAATGAAGACATTTATTTACATTACATATACATATAGTTGCAGTTTAATTGTCTTTTTTTATTTCTTTGCATATCACAAGAGGGAATTATTGCAACATTGCCAAATATTTGCATAAAAAATTTTTAGAAATAAATGTTTCTGTTCTACGCTCAAATACATGAATAGTGGTGTCCCATTTTTATTGGAAAATATTCACAACATATTTACAATATATAAAAAATTATTTGTTTTGTAAATCAATATAAAATAGAGTATGTAAATAATATAATAACATTATTTGCTGAAAGATTTATGTACACACTCGCACACAATCATTCTAACAAAAATCTTGTACAGAGTAGTAAAAAGTGTCAGACGGTTTTGCCCTCAGCCTATTGTTTGCGGAGGTCTACGGAAAAATCCCAGGTTTGATTATTCGCTTTATATAACGTATATGTTTTTTTTCAAAAAGTTGACCATCTTTGGAGGGGTTCCAGATGAGGTTGACCTATAGACCCCATCTCTGAATTTAATGTTGTTAAAATATTATGATTTGCAAAGTTTGGATCAAATTAACCATACAATTATCTTAATATGGGATAAATAAATTTTCAAAATGTTCACACTTTGTGACCAAGAGGTGAAATATTTAAAATTTATAAAGTATTTATATGGGCAAAGTTTTGGTGAAATTGAAATTTTCATATGAAATGTATTTTCTGCCAGACGGACGGCCGGACATTTGTATATCGAATCCAACTTAGCTGAAACAGATCTGGTAAAAAAAAAACAGGAAGGAAAATAGTAAAGTCGGACGGGGCCGATATGATACCCTTCACCATTTTGGGTATATTCAAAATTGGAACCGATTCCTACAAAACTTGGCAAACGTTAGGCAATATTAATTTCAGCACGTTGTGCAAATTTTTGTAGAAAACGGCCTAACTTTGGGTCTTTTTTGCACCCTTTACTTAAAATTGGACCAAACTATATATAGGTGCTATTCTAAATCTGAACCGATTTCAATAAAACTTTACACACGTTATGTTATACTATCTTCAGTACGTTGTACAAAATGCTGTGTCAATTTTGTCTAAAATCGGATGAAACTATATATGTATAAGCTATATCTAAATCTGAACCGATATCAACGAGACTTGCCAGAGATTAATTTATATAAACTATATATGTATAAGCTATATCTAAATCTGAACCGATATCAACGAGACTTGCCAGAGATTAATTTATATTAACTACATTTCATTGTACAAAATTTTGTGGCAATCGGTCAAACTTTGGGTCTTTAGTACACAATTTACATAAAATCGAAAGAATATGTATATATATATATGAGCTATGTCTAAATCTGAACCGAAACTTAGCACACATCATTCTAATTCAGTACGCTATGCCAAATTTCGTGCAAATCGAAAGATATATAGGGACTTTGGTACACCATTTACCCTAAATCGGACGAAAATATATATGGGAGCTATATCTAAATCTAAATACCAGACATAATTCATTACGGTGTGCTAAATTTCCTGCAAATCGAAAGATATATAGGGACTTTGGTGCACCAATTAATTACATTAAATCGGACGAAAATATATATGGGAGCTATATTTAAATCTGAAGCGATTTTCGGGAAACTTAACACACATCATACTAAACCTAATTCATTACGATGTGCCCAATGTCGTGCAAATCGAAAGATATGTAGGGACTTTCGTGCACCAATTACATTAAATCGGACGAAAATATATATGGGAGCTATACCTAAATCTGAACCAATTTTTGGGAAACTCAACGCACATCATTCTAGACCTAAATCATTAGGCTGTGCAAAATTTCGTGCAAATCGAAAGATATATAGGGTGCGACATTTACATTAAATCGGACGAAAATATATATAGGATCTATAACTAAATTTGAACCGATTTTTCCCAATTTCAATAGGGTTTGTCCTTGGACCAAATAAGACCTATGCCAATTTTCGTCCAATTTGGATAATAAATACGACCTGTACTTTGTTTACAATTTAACATGGACAGACAGACGGACGGACACAGGTACATGTATAAATCGACTTAAAAAATGATGCTATGCATATTCTCAAAAGGAACCATGTGTCTATCTCGTTTCCTTTTGCCTATTACAAACATATGCACAAAGACATAATACCCTGTACCACAGTGTGGTGAAGGGTATAAAAAACGTGGGTTGAAAAACCAATATCGCAATGGAGCACATTTTTGGCATATCAAAGTGTATATACCCTCATTAGCCATAAGGCGGAGGGTATAGTAATATAGTGAAATGCAATAAAAGAACATAAATTAAAATAATGTACGCTTCAAAAAAAAAAAAAAAAAAAAAAAAACATAAATAAATAAATATATGTTCTTTAATCCCGTTCTTTAATTAAGCACTGACAACATTTTTCAAATTAAAATTTGTGAAAAATTAAGTCTTTACTTCTCCATGTAAAATTTCGCGATGTTCGGTGCATAATTGAGGTCACTGGAGCAGCCAGAAAAAACCGACAAAAATTAAGTATTTGGTCCATTTCATCCCCTAAATATTAGCCGATCTTTACCAAAAACAATAGGAGTCTTCACTGGGAAAAACCCATCCTACATGCAAAATTTCGTGAAGATTGGTCCATAACTGTGGCCCCCAATCCATCCATCAGATAATCAGTCAGTCAACCCCAACTACGCTCCTTTCCTAAATAAATAAATTAAATAATTTAATTAGAGACATTTATTGCCATTTCTCAATCGCTTCACACGATATTTTACACAGCAACAAGTCTTTTGAATTTGTATCATGCTAAAGGTCGTTAAACAAAAACCTCTATCTCCGCGTACTAACCGTCATTGCCATTCTTCACTGCGTACCGAGCAATTAGTTCATCAATAAATATTCATACAGTCCTGGGTTGGCGGTGTGAGTCCTCTTGTGTTTACATTTCGTGTTTGACAATCTTCTCCAATTCAACTCCCAGCTTTTATATCCATGAATAAATATAAATGTATTTAAATAACAAATACGAGAACATTGAAGCTCTTTCATGCCCGACTGCTATGGGCAAATGTTCGCGTTGCTTTAGGAATATGCGTGTGTGTGTATATATGTGCATTTGTATATGCGGAAACAATATTGAGTCTTTTGCCAATGTAATGGAACTTTTAATATATATAAGGTAAGGGATACATAAGGTTGTTTCGTTATAAAAAAAAAACTTATCGATGCACCTCATTTGAGAATATTTTTGAAATAATGAAATACGGCCACCTTATTATTTTATGCTTCAGAGTATTATATAAAAGTATGTACCACTGAACAACATTCTTTCCCCACACCCCTGTGCACACATGAATATTGCTTCAAGTGCGAATTGTTGTACATTTACAACAAAGTGAGAAAAGGATGTCTGATTTTTATTGTTGCAACTGTTGACTGTATTCCATTATGTTAAAAAACACATACACATTTTCAATACGTTGCATTTATAAAGTTTCCAATTATCCACACTAACGCAAAATATTGGCTTCTGCATAAAAGGATTTGAAAATAAGGACAATAACATATAAAGACTGTTTTTTAATACATAGGAGAAGTTCTAAAGTAGAACTATATCACGAACGAGCTGAAGCAGGAGTCTTTCGTGGACGACCTAAAGCTGTGAAACTTTCATAAACGAGAATCTTTAAAGACAGTCCGAAGAAGGACTCTAGCTGGGAGCAGTCTTTACAGACGAGCTAAATAGCGTCCATATATACGAGCTGAAGGGGATCTTTAAAGACTTTAATATTGAAGATAGTTTTTATAGACGAGCTGAGTTGGAGTCGGCCATAATCAAGCTGAACCGAATTCGTTCATAGGCGATTTGAAACAGGAGTCATTAACAGAAGCATGAGTCTGTCATACACGAGCTGAGGCAGGAGCTATTCTAGACGAACTGAAGGAAGTCCCTTATAGACAAGCTGAAGGAATTGGAGGGCTAAGGGCGAAGCTTTATAGACAAACTGAAGGGAACTGAAACCGAAGTTTTTCGTTCAGTTTCACTTACATAGATGAACTGAATCATTAATTTACGAGAAATCATTTCTCAATGAACGAGGTAAAGCATACGGGTACTTTATTCATAGTCGAAGCAGGAGTCTTTCATAGACAAGCTGAAGCACTAGTCATTCGTAGATTTCACAGACAGGCTGAATCAGGAGACTGTCATAGGCGAAGGGATAGGAGGTGTAAGGATGAAGCTCTGTAGACAAATTGAAGGGAACCGAAGCCGAATTATTTCATGGACGAGCTAGAATAGACATTTTTCGTTGACGGACTGAAGCAATGGCCTTTCGTAGAGGAACTGAATCATTAATTTACGAGGAATAATTCCTTAATGAACGAGCCAAAGCAGGCTTCTTTGATAGACGAAGCAGGGGTCTTTCATAGAAAAACTGAAGCACTAGCCATATGTAGATTTCAAAGACGGACGGGCGAGCTGAAGAGAGTCTTTCCTAGACAATTTGACAACTATTTTTTTCAAAGCAGCCGAATGAAAAAAACACAGAACCCACTATGGCGAACTCTTGGTGTTGAAGCTTGGGAAATTAGAGAAGTCTATTTCGCAGGTTAGAATTATGTCACTAGGCCTTGTTTAGGAACTTAGAAGATTTATGATGATTTTCTAAATTATGTGAGTGCAATTTGGCACTTTGAAGTCTCGGGCAAAAAAAAAAATAAATAAATATGAATATTTCCTATAAATATTACAGAAAAACGATAAATTTCCCATGTGTTCTATTTATACCCTACACAACTATGTTGTCAGGGTATTAAAGCTTTGTGCAGCCCAAAAGTGCAAGTGTGCCGATCGTCATATCTCGACTAGCTGTGTCGATCTAGACATGTGTGTCCGTCCGTCCATCGGTCCATTATAATTTGTAAACACGATACAGGCCACAGTTATGGACTAATCTTCACGAAATTTTGCATGTAGGATGGGTTCTGGCCAATGAAGACCCCTATTTTTTTTGAAAAGATCGGTTAATATTTAGGGGATGAAATGAAATTTTGCATGGAGGTGATCGGGCCAAAGAAGAAGCATGCCTGTTTTGATAAACATCGGCCAATATTTAGCGGGTCAAATGGACCCTGACTTTTGTGTGAAAAATAACAAAATTTGTATTCTATGACAAGAGGAGTAGTTAAATTAAATTGATACCAATTATATTGTCTGTCGTATGTACTCGGATGTGGAAGTTATACTTAAATATTTACAGGTGCTTACGTATTCATATATTAATTAGTAACGCATTACCACACTATAGGGCGGAAATATAGCGATGATCGCGTTGAAATTTTCCATGAGGATCCATGTATGGTCAAGGACAACGCATATAATTTTCGGTGATGATCAGATAATAATTTTGGTATGAACTGGACCGATAATTAAATTTTTTGTATTTTTTCCAGTCGATCTATAGGCCACAATTGAAAGCCGAACATCGCAACACAACCCACGATGAAGGGAATATGGCCAAGAAATTAGAAGGGCTGTACTGAATATTAGTAATATTGGTTGACCTCTAATCGGTCACGAGTGTGCAAATATCGCGAAATATTGCACAAGCTCAGAATATAGAACCACAGAAAGTAAGAGTTTCGTGGAAGTTGTTACAGAAAAGCGGCACCGTAAATTTCCCTGTGTTTTACTGGTTTTTTATTATTTCCGTACGAAAGCTTCCCAATAATTGTAACCTATCTAAAAATTCAGACAAAAAAGTGAAATAATTCCAGAAATACCAGAAAAAGTTGTCAAATATAATATGAAAATTCATAGGTGATGCATAAATATTTTTTATTGTAATTTCATGCATAAGAAAAGAAATTGACACGACAGTTGTATGGTGGTAATAATGCTTATAGCAATAAAGCCAAACTAGTGGTGGATGGCGGGGGCTGGATGGTTGGTTTATCCCGTTCTTTTTTTTTTGTCGAGAAATATAAATTGAAATTTTTCTTTTCATATTTTATTCGTCGTTTTTTTTCATCTTCCTGTTCTCTCAAGCGCAAATCGAAAACTTTTCATCACCATCATCAGCAGTGCAATCAGTAGTGGATGTAGTTGGAACAGGAATACGCCAGTGTCTTTAGTAATTTTTGAATCAAAAAATTTCGAAAAAGTTGTAATAACACCCAAAGGTATTATAACGTCTCCATCAAAAACGGTTGGCGAAGTTGAATTCAACTTTTGGTGTAATAAAAGAAATTTTGTTTGTGAATCGTAAAAATCTTCATTTCTTCATAATTTTAACGAGAACAGATATTTATTAAGAAAGAAATAAAGTGATGATTTTTTTTTTTAATTTAAGACAAAATAACTTCCGCGTTAAGGTCTTGGTGTTACATTGAAATTCCAAGATCGGCCGGGCCGATTTTTGTATACCCTCGAATGTGAGATATTTAACATACTTAAAATCAATGTAATGGTAAATTGCGACTTGAACGTATATGCGTGATGTGATAGTAAACCTATTAAAACTAGGAGCAACATTTTATCAGAATATAATATGGTTTGGACGCAGCGAGACCCTAAAGATGCCAATTTTTGAAAACACGTAATTTGAACAGCATTGCAAATATCTAGTTCATTATATAGCAACCAAAATTTTGGGATTTTTTGACTAAATTAGCCAAAATTTGTATTTAGAGATTTCATGTAGAGAATCTGCTTGAGATTAAGCACTCCATACTACTGCAACTCCTAATTTTCGTGAAGGTTGGGCGCGCTTAGCACAGCCGTAATGGCTGTAAATTGATATTTTGGACTCTCCTGAAGTAGAAAATCGTTAAAACAAAAATTTTAGAATTCAATGCTTTAGGGCAGACCACATACCTTGGGTGTCTTTGTACCGAAAAAAATTGCATTTATTAAGGGTCTTAATTTTGTTTTTAAACCGAGCAATTATTTTATATTCAGCAATAGGTGAGCAAGCAAGCAAAATGGTGCCAAATTACATCTAAAATCAGACAATAACTTCCAGGGGCGCTGTCGTACATGTATCATAGATACGAATTATTCATGGTGAGTTGTAGATGTATGTGCTATAGCCAAAATCCTGTGATCTTTATCGCAGACACAGTACTTTGGGTGGTATGAAGCATAGACACAATCCATTTGCTGGTGAATTGTAGATGTCACCCTATGAAATCTACAACTCACCACACATGCTTCATTTCTATATTACATGTTACACACCTCGAGGTTATTGTCTGAACTAATATGAAATTTGACACAATTTTGCTTGCTCTCTTACAAATACCCTACTACCTCTGCAAGTAGCCAGCAAAATCGGTTTGTATTCTCCAGAAAAAAAAATATTTATTTTTATATATTAAAAAATCTGAAAAAGTGACACGTTCTGAAATATATGGCAATTCTCTGATGCTTTTTTATTGATGTCCTATTTTATTGAAATTAAATTGAAACTCCTTTTGTTTACTTCATTTTATTCTAAAGATTTTTTTGCTTTGATGGTATTTGAATCGGATTGTATTATCCTGAAAAAAATATTTATTATAAAAAATAAATAAAATAAAATTTTTAAAAGAGACATGTTCTAAAATATATGGCAATTCTCAAATAATCTTTTTATTGATGTCCAATTTTATTGAAATTAAATTGAAATCCCTGTGTTGACCTCCATCTGCTGTTGTTGAATTTAATATATTCTAAAGTTGTTTGCTTTGATGGTATTTGAGTTCAGGTTTTGTTTTATTCTTCGGTCATATAACCTATATATGTATGTACATATCTACAAAATATGACTTCATAAATGAAAAGAAAACAAGCTGTACAACTATAAACAAAAGCAGGCTCATTCACACAACTCCTGAAAAAAAGGCACACAACATGTGTGGCAAAACAAGAATTTAATTAAAACATTCTTTTACGACCTGAAATGTTCTGGCTCCCTCCTCTTGATTCTAGGATACATAGCATAGTTGATGTACACATACACCAAGTAAACGTTTAAGCAATTTCATAAGACAACAGTTTATGTTGAATACACAACACAGGCAGGCAGTCAGGCTATGGATGTGTAATATTTGACCATTGAATATAAATATGAAAATTAAATTCATATCTTTTATTGTGTTTTCTTGTTTCGTCGTATTCTTGAACCAAGAAGAAAAATATTCATTACCTTGAATGAAAGGGCGTTGCTTGACTGCAATGAATGATATAAATGTAGACGCCTATTAAAATTCATTTAAGATTGGTTGAAAACCTTTAACTAGTTTGAGTACTCAATTACTTCTACAGAGATACATTGGGGCTACAATGGTGCGTATGATTGTTTATATTTTCTTGCAATATTAATCATGCGCGCCATAATATCATGAGTTCGCATTCTTTTCTCAAAGTATAATAAAGTCGAGTTTATTTAGGGACATTTTTCTGAAAAAAAACTAGTCTTCCAAACACCACCAAACGGCGTGTTTTTAATAAAAAAAAACCTTTGAAAATTTTCTAAAGATCACCAATACGTCCAGTAGTGGATTTTTAAAGAAACATCTCCTTTTAAATATTATTTTTCCGAAGCAAACCAAAACGAATAATGGAAACCATTTATTATTAAATATTTGTCCAAAGATTACATGGTAGTCTTTGGAAAACTATTCTTTGAAAATCGTTGAAAATTCTTTCTTTAAAAGCCACCCCTCGACGTTTTTGTGGTACTTGGTAATTGGAAAAACAACCATAAAATCCATTGGTGGATTTTATGGTTGCCTTTGAAAACAAAAAATCCTTTAAAAAAACACAAAATCCTAAATTTTATGGGCTGTTTATTATCTCCACCAAAAAAGAAAAATTCAACAGAGCTTAAGAACAGTTTTTTATTGAAATAATCCACAGTAGCACAGACAATGTCTTTTTATGAAACTGATTGGAAAGAAAATACTACCATTCAAATTTCTTCAAAAGTTTGGAAACGTCAATCTAAACTGTTAAAAACAAAATGAAGATGGGGCTGGAGCGATGTAATAATCATGAACCAAACGTGGATCGTGTCCCTCTATATATGTGGGGGTTATGTGAAAATATGAACCTTCATTGAAAATTTTCGCCAAATCTTTCTTTATGCGCTTCGGTGGGAAAATTCCATTAGATCAGGGTTAGCCAACAATACATATACAAACTGCTATAATTGTGTTGGACTCACGCATAGATCCGTTGGGAGAGTAATTTTCGCTCTCTCGGTACAGATCGTATATGTTAAAGTATTGCAAAGCATAGATGAGTTCAAACACAGAACTCTGATTGTATTTGTACTCTCCCAAAGCGCTCGTGGGCGCATGTTTGGTGAACGTTGATCCTCTAAGGTACGCAGTTTTCGATGGAACCTGGGGCATATGTGGATAAAAAAAATATTATTTTTATTTTATTACTCTCCCTTCCAAACATTTCAATAGAATTTACTACAATTGATTGAACAAATATTGGTCTTATTTACAATATAAAATTCATACCATTCGTTTTAGTTAATTAATTGGGGAATCATGTAGGGTCATAATGCTAGGTCCAACACAATTGTAAAATATTCTTGCTTGGCACTATTCTTGTCATTCAATTTTCATCAATCGTCAGCAAAAAAATATTTATTGTTAATAAATTCTCTCCATTGAAGCAAAGGGATATTTCTTTGTAACATTTTATTTTTGTCTGCAAAAAAATTAGAATCGTTTGTCAACAGCAACAATTGCTTGTATATGAAATACTCTTGCAATCGACTCGGGTCATATCCAAAATGACCCCATTTTGTACCTTTTTTTGTGGAATGCAACAGCCAAAGAACTGACTGATTAATCATGAAGGTGTTCATGGATTATCCGACATTTCACACAAACTACAATACAATGACAGGCATTTTCATCATATTCAATACAGTTGATGATAAATATACATGCATTTATGTTTACGAGGAAGTATGTATGTACATGTTAATTAGTCCAAAAAAAAAAAAAAAAAAAAAAAAAAAAAAAAAAATCTGCTGATGGCCTATGGATTATGAGCAGCGAACAAATTTGGTTTAAATTTCGATTTTTTATTACTGTCAGTCTGGAAACGGCCATCAACAATATTAATTTGAGGAATACCAAACCGTTATGAATTGCCCTTTGCCAGTATTGCTTGTCAATTTTGGCCAAAAAGTAAGGGTTTCATTGCCATTAAAAATGCATTAACAATGTCCATACATGACGAAATTGATTGTAATGCAAATTTCATAAAAAGTGGACAGGTAGATTTTTATTGCTGAATCATGACGAATGCTGAATTTTGGTGATTCACAGACATACATATATATGATGAAGACGACATATAGTGAAAATCAAAAACATTAAAGAAAGTTCAATAATGAATGCAAAAAGGAAATGGCAAGGGGAAAAATTTTGAATGCTTGTGAAAATTATCATTAATTTTTTAAAACATCTTTCATAGGGTGGAGTTTATATTCTTATTTTTCTTTTATTTATTTATTTATTTTTGTTACATTCGAAATACCAAGAAACATTCATCGGAAACCCTATATATTATGTATACCATTATAAAATTTTGTCTGACTCGCTATGGGCAGGAACCGGATATTTTGGCCGAGCGGAAAACCCATTATTCATTTCAAGCCAGGTGGCCCAGCGTTTTACACAAGTAAAATGTTTAACATTGTGGGTCAAGGTTAAAAATTGCGGAATAAGCCCCATATAACAAAGCCCCCATTATTCTGTATTCAGAGGATTTTGAGCATGTATTTCAACTAAATCGGCTATATTTCAAATTGAATTATGGTATGCCATAGATTTATACCCGTAATACACACTAACGATTTCATGCTATTTTGATATTAAATACTTCTCCTCCATTTTGGATCTATTTTATTTGATTTTCAGAATCTATTTTCACATGTGTAGTCAGTGACCAGTGCCCACTGCTTTGATTATGGGCATTAAATGGGGCTCTGTCTCATAGAGTGGCTGCTGAAATCACGGAATTGTACACATACATCGTTAGTAATCCTATGTATTGGTATACCGGACCATTTTTTGGTATATGCATCATATAACAATACCTCCCAATATTGAATATCGAAATGGCCGTAATTTGAATTTTTGGGATCTAATTGTATAGCAAATTTCATTATCAAAAATTTTAAATTTTGGTAAATTTTTTAGGGTAGCCATCTTTTGCGATAACTCCCAAATTTTAGTATTTTAAATTGTTTTGGGCAGGTTATCAACAAAGTCGATTTTAACTTTATATCTTTGATTAGCATCATCAAGTTATCAACATCGATCCACATTTTGATATATATATATATATATATGGGAAATTACAAAATTCTTTTAAAATTCCATTAAAAAAAATTAGAAAAAATTTTTTGCGAGCACATTTATGATTTTTGGTACATATGTTAAGAAAAATATGCTGATTCGAAAACTGTTCGCGTTCACAAATACGGATGGTGCGCACAAAAGTTATAGCGGTTTTTAATCTTGTATTTCAAATATAAATTAAATGACTTCCTATTTGTTGTAATTCGCGAATTTCTTCACAAATGGTTAAACACCATTGCTTTCTTTGCATACTAGTCAATTCACAATGAAATACGGTGTAATAGTCTCGAGAAACAAATAGAAGCATGAAGATATCGGAAAATAAAATAAATTAATTTTTGAATCAAAACAAAAATTTTTTTTTTGAATTTTCGATTTTTTAGTATTGTTAAGAGGATGCGGTTTTGCTTTAATATTCTTAAATATGATGATTGTTAAATATCGGTAAATTCATTTAATAAGAGTTTCGTCGGTAAAAGTGACTAAATATATTGCACATACAATTCATAAAAATGATCACTATTGAAAAGTATGCAATTCGCGTATTAGTTGAAATCAGTTGATGCGCATGCGGTTTTCGTATAAACCGAATCAATCTCTTCCAATAATTATGCATTTTTTGAGGTTTCATTTAGCGGCCAAAGTGTGCCGCTCGATGCACTTTACTATGCAAAAACCCTAAAAATGACTAAAAATGGCGCAACGTGCATACGATTTTTATGCGCATCCGATTTAATCTCCTATGAAAATACACTAAAGGGCACCTATTTTAAAAGGATCGGTCAAGAACCGCGGATGTGCCTCCACAATCGATTTTTGATAAAATACGCATATTATTCGCGTATCGATATATTTTTGACCTATTTTCACACAGATTCGCGAATAAGATAACACAAGAATGAATGTATGTGAAATCAATTCGAAGGAATCCGCGATTATATATGCGAATTTGTCAAAATAAGTTTTTGCAGTTTTTCCCACATTCAAGGTACCTATATCCGCCGTTTTATTGGGCGGAATTGAACATGGATGGGCTCATTAGATCCGGCACGTAAAAAAACTAAAATCACGCGGGGTTCCACGGAATTTGAATAGACTTTCTTAATTTTAGACTCAAAAAATATGTTTTTTATAAAAATTTACGCAACAAATTTTCGTCTTTGGAATCCAATTGCAAAGAAGCTACGGTGAGCACATTCATGAGATATACACTAAACGAAGCAAAATCACGAGTTCTACAATCCTATAATTAGTTTAGTCCATTATCTGGATGCGCATCCTAATTATAAGACAAATTCAAAAAACACCGAAAATCCGGCTTCAAAATGTCAGCATCCATTTTGGGTGGATGCAGTGATTATATCGAAAAATCATACATTAGAACCATATTGTCCATGGGGTATTCTGTAACTTGGTCACTGATCACATGTGCGTGCGTTGTGTAGTTTAGCCACAAATCAGGAAGGAACACAAAAAAACTCGTTGGCTTCAACACATTTTTATCCATTTTTTTACATTACCACCATCACAGCTTCCACGCAACTTATTATTTATTACCAATATTTTAAGATTTTGACAAGAATACTTCATTTTATAGAAATGAATTTAAATTGTATGCAATATATTCATATTTCGCGAGTTATAACCTTGCAAACCTCAGCTTCAAGGAATTTAAAAGATTTTTGTAATTTCCCATATATATGGGCAATATTGCCAATTTTTTAACATAGCTGAAGCGGAGGTTCACCCCTTTATAACTCGGGAGTTACTTAAGTATATGTATAAAAGGGAATAGTTTTGGGTTAATTGATCTGTCGTTGCAAACTGCTCATAATATTGACCTCCAAACTTTATTTTGGTGGAAGCTGTGTCTACTTTAATGAAAAAAATGTGTAAAAACAGGTTGAGGCGAACCAGTTTTTTTATGTTCTCTATCGATTTGTGACTAAGCCACTCATTGCACGGTCTTCGTGTCAAAATAAAACTAGAAGCCAACAAAATGGGGACTACGCCCCTTATGTATCATTTTTCAAAATTTAAACTGCATCTATCTTTAAATGATTCTGACATTTTGAAGCTCGATTTTGAGTGTTTTTTGAATTTTACTTCTAGCTTTAATACGCAAACAGGAATATCCAAAAATCGATTATAAGATTATTGTAGTCGCGAATCTGCGTAATTTGGTATGTATTTTGAGTATGTAGTATGCACAGCTTCAGAGTAATACTCATCCGAAGGTGCGAATTTTGTGCGATCAAATTTCTAAAAAACCTATTTTTCGGGCCAAATTTTAGATCTGTCAACTGAATGATATGGGTACCCGCGATCAATAAGGTTTTTTACGTTTCGGATGATATAAAATCTTCTTCGTGAAAATCCATCTACTAGAACGGCGGGAACTGGCCTTCCAAAAACACGAAATTTGGCAAAAAATGTTTTTGAAAATATCGCGGATTTATTTGCGTTTTCTGTGTATCATTTCCGCTTCAATAAAATACCTCATACGGATTTTGATCATTTTCGAAAAGAGAACTTTAAAAACTTCAGCCGAAAGAGAGATGTACGCAATTTATCTCAAAAATAGATTGTGCTGGCACATCCATGGTTCTTAATGGACCACATTGAAATGGTATAGATCGATGTATTTTTTTAGGGTGCACGCCGAAATCGGTTGCGCGTTAATGGCATATGGAGTTTTCGGAAATTATATATATATATATATATATATGGGCATATATTGCCAATTTTTTAATATTCCATTTTCAAAATATCAGCTTTTTTGTTTTTGTGGCACATCAATGATTTTTGGTACACATATAGAGAAAAATGTTCTGACTCCGAAGACGTTAAAAGTTATCGAGGTTTTAATTTTGGGCATAAGAAAAAAATCTTAAAATTACGCCGTTTATTATATTGACCAAAAACGTTGATATATATCTTCCACGATAAAGTTGCACATATTCTCGAAATATGAGAAAAATAAAAAATATATAGCAGATTACATCAATATTTTCAAAATATTAATGACATACACACCTAAAAATAATTTAAAAATATCTACATAATCTAAACACCATAATGAATCAAATGATATCAAAATCACACAAGTCCATGTAGCGGTTTGTAAATCACAGCGACAACAAAACAAGATATTGAGGAAAAATATTTGTTTTTGGTTCGAAAAAATAATGTCATCATATTTATTATACCCTACACAACTATGTTGTCAGGGTATTATAGCTTTGTGCAGCCCCAAGAGTTTGTAACGCCGTGAAATATTGGTCCTAGACCCACCTTTAAGTATACCGATCGTCATATCTGTCCATTATAATTTGTAAACACGATACAGGCCGCAGTTATGGACCAATCTTCACGAAATTTTGCATGTAGGATGAATTCTACCCAATAAAGACCCCTATTGTTTTTGGTAAAGATCGGTTAATATTTAGGGGATGAAATGGACAAAAAACTAAATTTTTGTCTGATTTTCTGGTCGCTCTAGAGGCCGCAATTATGGCCCAAACACCGCGAATTTCTACATGGAGAAGGGGATTGGGCCAAAGAATAAGCAAGCCTGTTGTGATAAAGAACGATCAATATTTAGCGGGTCAAATGGACCCTAAATTTTGTGTGAAAAATGCCAAAATTTGTTTTCTATAGCGTATATATTTACTCCTGAATGACATAGAGCCGAAAAGTTGATAGTATATCCAAGAGGAGTGGTTGACCTTTAAATTGATACCAATTATATTGTCGTATGTACTCGGATGCGGGAGTTACATTTAAATATTTACAGGTGCTTACGTACTCAGATATTATTTAGTAACACATTACCACACTAGAGGCGGAAATACAGCGCGGATCGCTTTGATAATTTCCATCAGGATCCAGGAATGGTCAAGGATAACGCCTATAATTTTCGGTGATGATCAGATAATAATATTGGGATGAGGTGAACCGAAAACTTAATTTTTTGTGTTTTTTCTAGTCCATATATAGTCCACAATTAAAAGTCGAACATCATAACACAACCCACCGTGAAGGGAATATGGACAAGTAATTAGATGGGATTTACTGAATATTAGTAATATTTGTTGACCTCTAGTCGGTCAAGAGGGTGTAAATATAGCGAAATATTTTCCATGCTCAGAATATATAACCACAGTGAGTTAGATTTTCGTGGAAGTTGTGTAGGGTATCATATGGTCGGCCCCGTCCGACTATACTGCTCCGCTCACTGGTTTTTTAATTGTATACAAGAAATTTCAGAAAAAAATGTTGGGGTTATTCTGCTATTTTACCCGAATTTCACCGAAAAATTGACATATATAATAATAATCACTTTTTGTGTATAAGTATACGCCTTGCGGATTATATCAAGATATATCTTAGAATTCTATAAATAGGAATAAATCTTAAAATAAAATAATATTATGAAATATACATTTTAAATTGCGTGTAAATCGCGTAATTCTCAAAATCATTTGATGCGCATGCGGTTTCCAGGAAGTACGGAAGTTTATCTTCCAATCCATATATAGGAGTGCTTAACTTTTAAATTGATACCAATTATATTTTCCAAGAGGTTTCGAATTAAGTGGACCGAAAACTTAATTGTTTGTGTTTTCGATGCGAATTTCTTAGGTAGTTGTGTAGGGAAAGGTATGGTCTAACTGTACGGCTCCGCTCACTACTTTTTTTGCATTTCTATAGATCTACGTTTTGAAATAGCTGCCGATTCAAGTTATCCATCTAAAAATTATGAATATTGATCTAAGTTTGGTTATAACTCCCATGAGGGCAGTACCTCTCCTATTTCGTATCTTAAATAGACTGATTTTGATTTTGCATTTTTGGTTTTTGGACGCGGCACATCTTTGCAGAAAATGATCGTTTTAACTTCATATTTTAACGTAGTTCTATCGGGTTGAGATTCTACCTCATTTTTGGCTATTTTGTTGGGGTTTCACCCGCACTGTCACTCATATTAGCCTAAACTGGAATATCGTGTGGAATTCCCCGATATTGCTTTTCAGGCTGCAAATATTTTCTATATTTTTCGAAAGAGGCATGTATTTTCTAGAAATGAAACGAAAATAGTATTTTTTATCAAACTATGTATTCCCTCGCTTCTAAATGGTCACAAAGTTTATTGAATGCATATATACACCCTTACTTGTAATTAAAAAGTCATGCCCGTCACATCAGACAAACAAATTTGAATAGCTTTGAGGTATCATCAAGTGTGATGTTGAATCAAACGTAACCGCTGTAAATCAATTACCGGGAATATTGAATTTTGCAGTCAATTCAACTTCAATATTTGATTGTGGTTGCGAGATATAACCAGGAGCTAAAATGCAAATTGCTTTTTATTCTAAAGCACAGCAAAAAAAGTGATTGTTGAAAATAATAAATAAAAAATCGATGGGAATTAAAAAAAACATCAATACAAATGAAAATTTCATTAAAAATTAAATATATTAAATAAAGAACTACAACTTTAAATCGGAACTCCAAATTATAAAAAAAGGGTCGATTTTTGGCATAGAATAAAAACTGTCTTTTTTGCTATAGAAAAAAATTCAAATTCCTTAAATTTTCAACAAGATAGAAAATACATTAAAAAAATATACGTATATTTAGGACTCCATACATCTCCATTATCTCCCGCACATATTGATGTTACCTGAAACTAATTTGCCGTATGTACATATATATCTAAACCTGTATTTAAGTTTGAACAACTTATATATCTCTTGTGCTAATTGAAAATTAATTTCAGTTGATAAAATTACACAGAAAATTGGATAGCAGTAATTTTAAAATTGTGATATAAAACTTTACGACAAAAATAACGATTTTTTGTACATCACCAAAATAAAAATTTATTATGCCTTTTCTTTTACAAAAGGAAGTCATTAAAACTTTCATAAGATTTTAAACAAACAATTATAATTTTAATTAAAATATTTATCCGTATACATCGTCTTACACGGTACCAAACTCAAAGGCGGCAGCAGCATCGCCAGGGTCATCAGCAGCTACATCGTATCTTTCATCATTCATAATAAAATTAATCGTAAAGTGTTTGATGGTGGATTTAATTTAATGTAATGTAAGCGTAGCGAAGCCCAGCAAAGTCAGTAACTTTATTATCCTTTTATTGAATATAAAGTCATGCGTCATAAATATATTTACAGGCACCGAATGGCATATGTGTTGAGAACAACAATACAGATATATACACATGCACACACACTCACTCACTTCTCCCACACAATGTGAAAGTAAACTTCCAAGATGAAGTAAATTAATTTTGTTAATTATAATATAGTTTTAAGCTCATGACTGCTGAAGATCAGCACGTTCTTTTATCAGTTTAAAGAATTATATTTCATACTGGCTTATCAGGCCTGCAAAAGTTAATTGTTAACACAACAATGTTAACACAATGTTGTGTGTGTGCAATTAATAAGAAAATGATTATCCATGCATATATGGTTGGGCTTCTGACGGTAGACTTGAGCTGTTTGTGTGTTGTCTTGGAAGATTTAATTCAGATTCTTACACAAAAAGGTTCACAAAGTGAAAGTCATTCGTATGTAAATATGAAATTAATTTCTTTTTAATATTGGAATACTAGCATATGCCCGCAACTTCGTTAGAGAGTGTAGGAAATATTTAAACATGTATTAACATATTATTTTATTTTCAAAGAAAACAGTATATGTCAGAAAAAACAATCCACACCACCATTTAGTATCAAAGTTCATGATTCGAGCTCTAAAGGTTCACCCAAATCCAAATTTTCCATTTAGCACACATTATTTCCATAAAAAATGCCTGTATACCCCAAACCTACACTCCCACAGTGATCCTAAAACCAAGTTTCAGGATTCTAACTCAATTGGTTCACCCAGAATTTAAATTGTACCAAATTTAGTACACAGTAGTACGAATTTCCAAAACTTCCTACATACCCTAATCCTACAACCCGACAGTGATTCTAAATTCAAGTTTCAAGATTACAACTTTATCGGTTGACCCACACTTCAAATTGTACCAAATTTAGTACACAGTAGTACGAATTTCCAAAACTTGCTACTTAACCCAAACCAACACCCCCACAATGATCCTAAATCCAAGTTTCAGGATTCCAACACTATCGGTTCACCCACAATTTAAATTGTACCAAATTTAGTACACAGTAGTACGAATTTCCAAAACTTCTCACATACCCCAATCCTAAACCTACACAGTGATCCTAAATAAAAATTTCATGATTTCAACTCCATCGCTTCAACCTCAATTTAAATTGTACCAAATTTAGTACACACCTCCACAGTGATCCTGACTCCAATTTTCACCAAATTTAGTACACAGTAGTATGAATTCCCAAAACTTCCTACTCAACCCAAACCAACACCTCCACAATGACCCTGTCTCCAATTTTCATGATTCTAGCTCTATTGGTTCACCTAAACTCCAAATTGTACCAAATTTAGTACCATTTAGTACCCATAAGTATTAATTTGTTAAACTGAATCCTGACCCCCTAAACCTACAACCCCACAATGATCCTAACTTCAAACTTCACTGTTACAGCTCTATCGGTTCACCCAAATCCAAATTGTATCAATTATAGTACGATTTAGTACTTTTCGTACACATAAGTAAACATTTTCCAAAACTACGTACATATCCTAATCCTACACTCCGACGGTAATGTTACTTTCAATTTTCAGGATTCCAGCTCGATTTGTACCTTCAAATCAAATTTGTACCAAATAGTGTACCATATAGTACTTTTCGTACACAATTTCCAAACTCTCCTCATATCGACCCTACTTCTCAACCCTAATTCGCATTCCACATTTCAAGTTTTTAGCTCTATCCATTCACATGCTACGAATTTGTACCAAATTAAGTACATATTAGTACTTTTCGGATAGTTATAGTTCGAATTTCCAAAAAAGCCCTTTGCAACATCTATTCTAAACTCCATCAGTGACCCTCAATTCAAATTTCAGAGTTCTAGCTCTACTGGTTCGCCAAATACAAATGGTATCACATTAAGTACATTTTAGTACTTTTCGTACCGTTCTAGTACGAATTTCCAAAAACCCGGGCTTATCTAACACCTTTAGACCAATTAAGTACATTTTAGTACTTTTCGGATAGTTATAGTTCGAATTTCCAGAAACCCTCTGCTACACCTATCCTACACTCCATAAGCGACCACCAATCCAAATTTCAGAGTTCTAGCTCTACCGGTTCGCCAAATACAAGTGGTATCATATTTAGTACTTTTTGTTACCTTTTGTACCGTTCTAGTGTGAATTTCCAAAAACCCAGCCTTATCTGTCACCTTTAGACCAAGAGTGACCCTCACCCAAAATTTTAAGATTCTAGCTTCAGCTGTTTCGTCTGGGCGTTGATGAATCGTTTAATCAGTCAGTCAATCACTTTACTCTTTTATTAGTGTAGATTACATACAGGATTAAACCAGTAAGGAAAGTAGTAAAGTCGGACTGGGCCGACTATATGACACCCTTCACCACTTTGGGTATATTCTACATATGTATCCTAACAGACGACGAGTTTTTGTTATATATCTATATCTGAACCGATTTCAGAGAAACTTGCCAGAGACTAATTCAGAGACAATCTTAATTCAGTACCCAATACCAATACCATGTGGAAATCGAAAGATATACAGGAACTTTGCTGCACCAATTACATAAAATCGGACGAAAATATATAAGGGAGCTATATCTAAATCTGAACCGATTGTCACGAAACTTTGCACATTCTAGACTTAATTCAGTATGCTATGCCAAAATTCGTGCAAATCAAAAGATTTCCAGGGACTTTAGTGGACTATTTACCTAAAATCGGGCGAAGCTATATATGGGACCTATATCTAAATCTGAACCGATATTCACGAAACTTTGCACACATCATTCTAGACTTAATTTAATACGCTGTGCAAATTTCGTGCAAATCGACAGATATATAGGGACTTTGGTGCACAATTTTCCATAAATCGGACGAAGATATATAAGAGATATATCTAAATCTGAACTGATTTTCACGAAACTTGGCAGACATCATTATAGACCTTATTCATTACGCTGTGCCAAATTTCGTGCAAATCAAAAGATTTCCAGGGGCTTTAGTGAACAATTTACCAAAAATCGGCCGAAACTATATATGGGGGCTATATCTAAATCTGAACCGATTTTCACGAAACTTTGCACACATCATTCTCGACCTTATTCATTACGCTGTGCCACATTTCGTGCAAATCGAATGATATATAGGGACTTGGGTGCACCTTTTACCTTAAATCGGACGAAAATATATATAGGAGCTACATCTAAATTTGAGCCGATTTTTCCCAATTTCAATAGGGTTCGTCCTTGGGCCAAACAAATGAGCTGTGCCAAATTTCATCCATGAAATTTGCGATCTGTACTTTGTTTAAAATTTAACACCAACAGAAGGGCGGACGGACATACATAAATCGACTCAGAAAATGATTCTTTGCATATTCTCAAAAGGAACCATGGGTCTATCTCGATTATTTGTGCCTGTTACAAGCATATGCACAAAGACATAATACCCTGTACCACAGTGTAGTGAAGGGTATAAAAATGGGTTTAGATGTGAATAGGAGCGAGGATAACTATGAAAATCCGAATTTTATCAAAAATGAGTTTAGTCTTTTCAAACTCTATACCACTATGTGCCAGAGATCCAATTTTTTTTTTCATTTTTTTAATGTAGAATTAATAAATTTTTTTTTGAACTGGTGTTTTAGATCTATGCTCACTGATTGCAAATGAAAAATCAGATTATGAAAATCAAATAAAATGAAATCAAACAACCAGAGTCGGGTGGACCGACCATACACAGAACTACCGCAGAACTCTAACTTTCTGTGGATGTTTATTCCCAGCCTGGGCAATATTTCGTGATATTTACACTCTCTTGCCCGAATATTATTAATATTCATTACAAGCCTTTAATTACTTGGTTGTTCGCCGTGGTTGTTCGGCTTATAATTGTGGCTTATACATTAACTCAAAAAAAAAAAAAAAAAACACAAACACAAACAAAAAAATAATTTTTCGGTCCACTTTATCCCAAAATTATTATCTGATCATCACCGAAAATTATGGGCGTTGTCCTGGACCTTAACTGAAACCTCATGGAAAATTTCAAAGCGGTCAGCACTATGTTTCCGCCCTCTATGATAGACAAACAGACAAACGTAGATTTGCAAATCGAAATTATGTGAAACGGATTTGGTGCAAAGAGACTTGGGGTCAATTTTTTGCCGTAGCAAAGTGTATATTCCTCATTATTTATACGTCTAAGGGATTAAAATAGCACTTTAAATTTTCACTCTTCTATCCCCATTTCAAATGTCAATTGAGAAATATTTTGCGTAGAAGGATTTTTCCATCCCTTTCCCTTCAAATGTAGTTTTTATGTAAGAATTTCTATGAAAGGATAATTTGAAGTAAATTATATTGTCTAGCCATGGCCTTATTGCATAACGTTCACTTGAAATTGCGAATCGTTAGAATTTTCTATGAAAATATTTGTTGTCTGTTTTTAGGTATTCGGTACATTTCTCTCTTTTGTTTTGCAGACATTTATGACAAATTGTCCTAAGGTTTTTTGTTGTCGTCTGAATCGATGCATTCAAACGGTGCGTATTTATGAAAGCAATCATGATTTGTATATTTTATTTTTCTTGGGTAACCCCAATTATTTTTATTTGTAATTTCTTTGTGAAAATTTTACATTAGATGATTGTTCAGTACTGGAAATTAAAGAGTATTTAATGATGAAACACGAGATAATAAAAAAAAACTACTCAGGGACTAAAACCGGCTTCAGTTACAGTTTTGGGCTGTGTAGCGTAGAGTTTTGTTGTAGATTCTAGATTGTTTTGAAAATACTTGTGTGTGTGTGTGTTTGATTTTTTAAGAAAATGAATAGGTATCGAATGTGAGGTCAAGGCGCAATAGAACCCACCGATTATTCAAAGCTGCCGGTTATTCTGGAGTTCGCTAAGGGCTGTTTTATAAAATGCACACACCATAGCAAGTGTGGGTCTTTTGATCTTCTATAATCCGCTCAATACCCTTGACACAAAGTACTACATTTTTTTTAACTTAATTTACTTTCTAGTTAGCTTTTCAGTTTAAAGTCAATACAAATTGTTACCTAGGGAAAGTACCGTTTGGTAGTACAACGGATCAATGACAAAAGCCAAAGGTTGTAATGTCAATTAGATGGCGGAGATACGTATATTGTGATGCCTTGAGGAATTGAACAAATGTCTTGACAAGACCTAAACTATCCTTTGATTCTGTTGTGCTATCACTATTGTTGATTCAGTTTTGTTGTTGTTCTATTATTCTCTTTGAACACTTATTGTAAGGCACAGTGAAAAAAATATAATTTTCAAATATTGGTCCTAGACCCACCTTTAAGTATTCCGATCGTCATATCTCGACTAGCTGAGTCGATCTAGACATGTGTGTCCGTCCGTCCGTCTGTCCATTATAATTTGTAAACACGATACAGGCCATAGTTATGGACCAATCTTCACGAAATTTTGCATGTAGGATGGGTTCTGACCAATGAAGACCCTTATTGTTTTTGGGAAAGATCGGTTAATATTTAGGGGATAAAATGGACTAAATACTAAATTTTTGTCGGTTTTTCTGGTCGCTCCAGAGGCCCGAACATCGTAAAATTTTGCATGGAGAAGGGGATTAAGCCAAAGAATAAGCATGCCTGTTTTGATAAAGATCGGTCTATACTTAGCGGGTCAAATGCACCCTGACTTTTGTGTGAAAAATGACAAAATTTGTATTCTATAGCGTATATATTTACCCCTGAAGGACATAGACCCGGGAAGATGATATTATATCCAAGAGGAGTGGTTGACCTTTAAACTAATACCAATTATGTTGTTGTATGTGCTCGGATGTGGGAGTTACACCTAAATATTTAAAGGTATCTCCGTATTCGTATATTATTTAGTAACCCATTATCACTCTAGAGAACGGAACTAAAGCGCTGATCGCTTTGAAATGTTCCATGAGGTTCCAGTTATGGTCAAGGACAATGCCTATAATTTTCAGTGATGATCAGATAATAATTTTGGAATGAAGTGGACCGAAAACTTATTTTTTGTGTTATTTTCGAGTCGATCTATAGACCACAAATGAAAGCCGAACATCACAACACAACCCACGGTGAAAGGAATCTGGACAATAGCTGTACTGAATACTCGTAATATTCGGAAAATATATCAGTGTAAGGAAGAGGTACTGTTTACCTCTAATCGGGCAAGAGGGTCCAAATATCACGAAATATTGCCCAGGCTCGGAATAAACATCCGCAGAAAGTTTGATTTCCGTGGTAGTTGTGTAGGGTATCGTATGGTCAACCCCGTCCGACTATACTATTCCGCTCACTGGTTTTCACCAGAACTTTTGTGAAAAATATATTTTCATGAATATATTGTGTTGACGTGCGTACTTCTTATAAAATATATTTTTCGATAACCTAATAACCCTGGTTTTTTCGTAAGAAATTATAAATAAATTTGGATTTTTTTAAGATTTTATATGGACTTAATAATTGTAATTTTAAGAAAAAATATTATTAAACCACTGTGTCTTGTATCAATTGTTGTTCACCTTTACACATCGTCTAACAGTTTCGCACCACCCCGTTCGGTGTAGATATTCATCAGTCCCGACTCGCTGTAATTTTTGTCGAACTACAACATTCTCTAATACTAAACAAACACAGTTAAGGTAAATATTTTGCCGTTCCCATTGACTGGTGGCTGTAGATGATGACATTCAATCGGTAGGTTGATTGGTGGGTTGGCCTCATCGAGACAATTACCCCTGAGGGCTGTTGGAGAACATCATACTGTTGTGCCGACAATAACAGTGACATATAAAATATTACATTTAACTTTAGTTCGTATTATTTGTTTGGGGATTATGAGAGTTCTCGTACTTCGTTGATGTTTATATGTCTGATGGTGACAAGGGCGGGCGGTGTGGAAAATGTGAAAGGGATTTCAAAAGTAGAAAATAAACAAACAACATCTACGAGATTGGTTATTCGTGGAAATTTAATTTTTTCACATACGTGTGAGTATGTGTTTGCGTGAAGGCCTCTTCTGCCACGCCAAGCAATCAGGTGAGTAAGATTGTGTACATGTGTGTGAGTGTGAATTATGGCTTGGTTTCTCATTTTACTTGGTTTCTGTGTTTTATTTGATTGTTGCTGTATTACATTTGTCAATTCTCAATTATTTTTCAATCATCGTTATTGTATCTTTTGGTAATGGGAGTACCAAAAGGAAAAAAAGCTTATTGCCCGACAAGGCGTCATTGTCAATCGTTTATTTATTTTGTCAAATTTATTTCTTTTTCTCGTTTTGTTGTTGACTTATTTATCATTTATTTCATATATCGCTCCATCTACCGGTTGAAGGATTTTTGTTTCTTAATCGGATAACTTGATAATGCCCAGGTACACATGCAGTGTTCGTATTCTGTTTTTCTGTGTGTGTTTGATTTTTTTGTTTTCATTTCAGGCTATTAAAGGATACACAAGTTAAGCGGCGTTATTTATGTGAGTGAGTGTGTATACATGAGATTATCTTACAATGTGTACAACAATATGGAAGAGAGGTACAGATAAAAGAAATCAGATATGAAATAAAAATTCTGGTAATTACATAACAAGTTTATTTTTTATTTTACATTACATGATGGCTATATAATGGGGGTTATCAAAGTCGAATTTACGTTTATTGTTAAGACAAAGGTTAAAAAAATTCACAGTTTCAGCATCGTGATTCGTAAAAAAATGTATTTATATGATTTTGGATAAAATTAGGTTTGTCTTTGTCGATAATTTTTGGGTAATTAAAAGGATCCCGGGAAAGTTGCCCTATATATCCCATCTTTAAATTTAAGATTCAATTCAAAACACATTTTCCTTAATGTTAAGAAAATCAGCCCTTTTTAAAGTTCCTGCAAAAACATTCTTTGGAAATATCTACGTTCAGAAACTATATAGTTCTTAAAAATATAATTGAAACCAGTGAGCGGAGCAGTATAGTCGGACGGGGCCGAACATACGATACCCTGCAAAACTTCCACGGAACTCTAACTTTCTGCGGATGTTTATTCTGAGCCTGGGCACCCTATTGCCCGATTTGAGGTCAACAGCACATCTTCCTACACAGACATATATTCCGAATATTACTAATATTCAGTACAGCCCCTCTAATTACTTGTCCAGATTCCCTTCACCGTGGGCTGTGTTGTGATGTTCGACTTATAATTGTGGCCTATAGATCGACTAGAAAAACACCAAAAAATAACTTTTCGTTCCTCGTCATCCCAAAATTATTATCTAATCATCACCGAAAATTATAGTCGTTGTCTTTAAATATCACACTACGTAAGCCCTGTAAATATTTAAGTGTAAGTCCCACATCCGAGTACATACGACAATATAATTGGTATCAATTTAAAGGCCAATCGCTCCTCTTGGATATACTATCAACTTTTCGGGTCTATGTCCTTCAGGAGTAAATTAATACACTATAGAATACAATTTTTGTAATTTGTCACACAAAAGTCATAGTCCATTTTGTCCCCTAAATATTGACCGATCTTCATCAAAACAGTCATGCTTATTCTTTGGGTCGATAGCCTTCTCCATGTAAATTTTCGTGATGTTTGGACCATAATTGCGGCGTCTGGAGCGGCCAGAAAATCAGACAAAAAATAAAGTTTTTGGTCCATTTTATCCCCTAAATATTAACCAATCTTTACCAAAAACAATAGGGGTCTTCATTGGCCAGAACCCATCCTACATTCAAAATTTCGTGAAGATTGGTCCATAACTGTGGCCTGTATCGTGTTTACAAATTATAATGGACAGACGGACGGACACACATGTCTAGATCGACTCAGCTAGTCGATATATGACGATCGGTATACTTAAAGGTGGGTCTAGGACCAATGTTTCGCGGCGTTACAAACTCTTGGGGCTGCACAAAGCTATAATACCCCGACAACATAGTTGTGTAGGGTATAAAAATTTACTCTCTGATAGTTCTTAAAAATATTCATCATCTATTCTTATAGACCTAGAAAAATTATTCTTTACAAATCTACGCTCCTACACTTCTCGTTAGTCCTTAAGAAAGTATTCTTTACAAAAATCTACGCTTCTCTGATAGTCCTTGAGAATATTCTTTAGACAAATCTACGCTCTGATATTCGTTGAAAAATATTCTTTATAAACATTTAGGATCTGATAGTCCTTGAAAATTATTCTGTAAAAACAATCCTCTGGATGTCCAGGAAAAATACTCTTTAAAAAATGTAAACTCGAATAACCTTTGAAAAAATATTCTTCAAAAAATCTAACCTTCAAGTCTTTAATAACATATTCTTTAAAAATCTCCGCTCTTTCAGTCCTAAAAAATGCTAGGACTATAAACCCTTTAAAATGTTATAATCTACGCTCTTACAGTCCTTGAAAAATTATTTCTTAGAAAAATATACGCTCAGATAGTCCTTGAAAAAAATGTTATTTAAAACATGTACGATCTTATAGTCATTGAAAAAATCTTCTTTAAAAAATGTGCGATCTGATAGTCCTTGAAAAAATTCTTTACAAAAAAAATATTCGCCACAAATCTATTCTTAAAAAAATCCTCTGATAGTTCTTAAAAAAACTATTTTTCAGTTCTAGAAAAAAGTCATGGGAAAAATATTCGCCACAAATCTATTCTTAAACAAATCCTCTGATAGTCCTTAAAAAACTATTTTTCAGTTCTTGAAAAAAATCCTTGCACAAATGTTCTTTCAGATAGGCTTGGAAAAATATTACTTACACAAATTTACAATATCATATTCCTTTTAAAAAAAGATCCTTAAAATTCTGGTACTTCCTGAAATATAATCTATATGAAATATAATAATCTATGTTTAAAAAGTTCCATTTATGCATATTCTTTAAAATTTCTGGGCAAATAAATCACCTTTCAGCAATTTTGTTCTGTTCGCCCAAGAATACGACATTTGATCATCAAACTAACTGCTAATTAATACTAATTGGAAAAGCTCCGATTAGTCAATCAACTGTATTCGTGTTAGTGTGTGTGTGTTTCTATCGCATTATTTAGTTTTGTGAGTTTTGCCAAAATGACTTGACTTGACTCTATGCCAAATGAACCGAAAAATAAAAATAGAAAGCAAAAACGGAACAAGAATATAAAGAGAAATACAACAAAAGCTTAGAATGTCTTAGACAGGAATAGTCTTTCGGTTGACAGAACAAAAAACCCACTGACATGTGTATTTGCTAAACTGCTAAAAGCAATTAAAATAGCAGCACACAAACGTACATACCTACATACACATGTCATTATGTGCTGTACTATATATTGTTGCACATTTTATATACACAATTATAAGTCTTTATAACAATAAATATTTTTTTCTTCTCATACTACTTTGGACTCTGTTGATGACGATGACAATTGTTGTGCAATCTGTCAACTACAGAATCATGAAAAATTAACCCATGTGTGGGGACGTTTTTTTCAAATTTTTCATTTCTACATAAATTCGTATTTTTTTTTTACTTTTCGTTTTCATGAGTTTTCTTTCTAGGTGAGTGGTTCAGAAATTCTACAGACCCACCATTTTGGTAAGAGTTTCGTTAAGTGTCTCATTAGCCACGTTGGGTATTATGTTTATAATTCGCTTTTATATCGAATTTAGATTTCCAGAGCAATACAAAGGTGGCACAAAAACATGTTCATAGATTGGAATCAATCAATCAGACATGTGAACAAAAATCACTACCAATAACAAAAGTCAACTATGAAAACCAGTAAAAAAAGTTCAAAAGTCGAAAGGGGCCGACTATATGATACCCATCACCACTTTGGGTGCATACAAGAGATGCTCATATGTACAAAATCCTTTAGGTACAATAGTCATCTCATATTTTGAGGACCATTGAACGAAATTAACTGCGTGAAGTTGTAGATATTTGAACCAAATTGAAACAACCCATACAATACAATCTGAAATCTATGTAAAATTTAATGCCAAGCATCGAGAAAAATATGTATAAGATCTATATATACATGAACGTGGCATCCACCATTTGGTATGCTGCAACACTATGCGCTATACATAATTGATCTCGACACAAAATCCAATACATGTTATTCTAGGTCCAAATTCGTCCAAAGCAGATAAACTTTAGTTATTTGGTACATCATTTTGATGAAATAGGATGAAAATATATAAGGAATCCATATTTAAACTTGAAACGTCTTCAATCCAATACGCGTTGCAATATTTCATGTAAAGCAAACAAACATAGCCCCCCTCCATTTGCACAATTGGCAGAAAATCGGACTAAAGTATATATGTGAGCTATATTTAAATCTGAACCGATTAGAAACTTAACCAAATCATTCTAGAATATAGAACAAACATATACTCCTCGGTACGCCATTTACATAAAATCGAATAAAACTATATATGGGAGCCATATCTAAATCTGAACAGATTCCAACAAAACATCGAATACATCAATCTAGACCTAATTGGGAGTTTGGTGCACCAATTACCTAAAATCGGATGAAACTATATATGGGAGCTATATCTAAATCTGAACCGATTTCAACCAAACTTGGCATACATCAATCTAGACCTACTTCAATACTCTGTGCAAAATTTTGTCTCAATCGGACCAATATTGAGAGTTTGTTGCACCATTAACTTAAAATCGGACGAAACTATATATGGGAGCTATATCTAATTCTAAACCGATTTCAACCAAACTTGGTATACATCCATCTAGATCTAATTGAATACTCTGTGCAAAATGTTGTCTCAATCGGACCAATATTGCGAGTTTGGTGCACCATTTACCAAAAATCGGACGAAACTATATATTTGAGCTGTATCTTTAGGTTCGTCCTTGGACCAAATAAGTGACATGTACCAAATTTTATCAAAATCGGATCATAAATGCGACCTTTACTTTGTTCAAAAAATTACATGGACCGAGGGACATGCATAGATCGACTCAGAAAGTGATTCTATGCATATTCTCCAAAGGAACCACGTGTCTATCACGTTTCCTTTTGCCTGTTACAAACATATGCACAAAGATATAATACCCTGTACCACATTGTGGTGAAGGGTATAAAAAATTACTTCTGGAGTAATAACAAAAGCATTTTCAATTGTGACTGTGTAGAACATATCTCGACTCGGCGACCCCAAGAGCGTGTGAAAATACAGATAAAAATTTAGTGTTTTGTTCTAAAAATTATCCGGTTATTACAGAAAACTATAGATGTCGTTCTTGGCCAAAACCGGAACTTTATGGTGATGATTGGCCCACAACTGATGTCTGTACTTCAATTAGATTTTATAATGGAAAGACGGAGAAACATACATAGCTAGATTGATTCAGCTGGTCGATATATGCAGACTGATCTACTAAAAGGTGGGTATATTTCGAGGTGTCACATACTTCGTGATGGACACCTTTATTGTTCTGCAAAGAACACACTCCGATCCATATATGCCAAGATACAGCCACTTCAATGGTAAATAATGCGGCTGAAACTTATAAAATATAGAAACCAGTAAGCGGAGCAGTATAGTCGGACGGGGCCGACCATGCGATACCCTACACAACTACCACGAACTCTAACTTTCTGAGGATGTTTATTCCGAGTCTGAGTAATATTTCGTGATATTTGCCCCCTCTTGTCCGATTAGAGGTTAACAACACCTCTTCCTTACTTTTTTCGAATATTCAGTACAGTCCTTCTAATTACTTGTCCAGATTACCTTCACGGTGGGTTGTGTTGTGATTTTCGGATTATACTCTACTCGAAAACACACAAAAAATTATGTTTTCGGTCCATTTCATCCCAAAATTTGAATCTGATCATCACCGAAAATTGTAGGCGTTGTTCTTGACCATAACTGGAACTTCATGAAAAATTTCAAAGCCATCAGCGCGATATTTCTCCTTCTAATGTGGTAATGGGTTACTAAATAATATCTGAATACGTAAGCACCTGTAAATATTTGACTGTAACTCCCACATCTGAGTAGATACATCACTATATTTGGTATCAATTTAAAGGCCAACCACTCCTCTTGGATATGCTATTAACTCCTGGGGTCTACATCCTCCAGGAGTAAATATATATGCCATAGAATACAAATTTTGTCATTTTTCACACAAAAGTCAGGGTCCATTTGACCCGCTAAATATTGACGGATCTTTATCAAAACATGCATGCTTATTCTCTGGCCCGATCCCCTTCTCCATGCAAAAATTCGCGGTGTTTGGGCCATAATTGCGGCCTCTGGAGCGACCAGAAAAACCGACAAAAATTTAGTATTTGGTCCATTTCATCCCCTAAATATTAACCGATCTTTTCCAAAAACAATAGGGGTCTTCATTGGCCAGAACCCATCCTACATGCAAAATTTCGTGAAGATTGGTCCATAACTGTGGCCTGTATCGTGTTTACAAATTATAATGGACAGACGGACGGACGGACGGACGGACACATGTGTGTGATATATAGTCGAGATATGACGATCGGTATACTTAAAGGTGGGTATAGGACCAATATTTCGCGGCGTTACAAACATTTGGGGCTGCACAAAGCTATAATACCCTGACAACATAGTTGTGTAGGGTATAAAAAGAGGGGGGATATGGAAAATTATCTGAGCAGATTTTTATCAATCTCCAAGAATCTGGAATGCCTCATTATAGCTACATGGTTGGAATTTTGATTAACAGCTTAAAAAAATCGAAATTCATAAGTCCGTCACTTTGTTAATTTTTTGAATGTTTTAATCCTAGTTCATAGCAGAGCCAAACATGTACTCTTTCGAATACCGTTGGAAATTTTAATAAAATTTAGTTTAAAAATTTGGCACAAATCGGTTTAGCTTTTGTTATAGATATCTTAAATGATGGGTAAACTTCGATTATTTCACCCAAATTCATTTTCAACCTAACTAGCCTCAAAGTGTTAAAATCCCATTGGCTTACTCGATGTCATTCCATTATTATTATACTATTGTTCTTCATTCATTCTATCTCTCTCTCGCTACATCTCCCATGTGAAATATTTTATAAATACTTATATATGTTTTTGCGAAACAATATACTACCATTATAATTGTTATTATTTGTCTTTGTAATATTTAATTTATTTTTTTGTTTCTTTCTAGATGCACACACACACAAATATGTAGAGTGCATTTATGTCCTCTGCCTACCCCTGCACACAATCACACTCAGTATCTCATGTGTATTATTTGTAGAGAATATGATTGTTTGATGGCTAAGAAGAAAACTAATAATGATGATAATACTTCTTGAAAAATAAAGACCATTAAATGTTGGTTTATAATAGCGGTAAGCCGCCACCCAACAATCAGGAGCAGAAGTAGTAATTATAATCCACTAATTGGTGCTAGGAATGAATGAATATTATTCACAATAAAAATGCTTTTTACGCATATATGTCTTTTTGAGGGTCCTTTTAAGAGTGTTCTTTGTTTGATTTGTCTGCGGATTGTGTACTAAATGCAATTCTATTTTGAGTAGTTGCTATACATTCGTACATGTGTGTGTATATATGTAGATATTTTAATGACCCATACTTAATATAAAATATATTAATATTTGACATTCCAGCATTACATTGATTGGAACTCTTTTTGAGAGAGTGCTCCATTTCAAAGTACTTTACGCTTTTATTTTTGTATACATTTCCAAATTTACCAAAAATATTTAAACAAATAAATAAGCATTTGAACTTGTTTTTGAAACAAAGCACTAAAGTGTGTACATGACATTTATATATTATCTTGTCATTCATACATTTTTTGTGTGGAATTATTTTTGTTATACTGTTGGAAACATGTCTAGACATTTGAAATACAATAATTAATATATGTATAATTTTTTTTTGTTGGACCATAAAACAAAGGTATGTCAGATACCACAACAACACTTGTAGTAATGGAAAATATATTTATTAAAGAACTAAATAAGTACTAGGAGAAATTGCTCTATAGATCCCATTTTCAAATTTAATATAGATTCGTTAAAAAATTTATTAGGTTGGGGGGAAAAAAACCATAATTTTTATATGAACTGCCATTTTAAAGGTAACTTCATAATGCCTAACTCATAGAAGTCCTGCTCTCTATTTGCAAAAAAAAAAAAAAAAAAAAACTCTAGTAGTCGATTTTCACAATCCTCATTAAACAAATTTTGCAATGCAAGAAATATATGATAATGGTTTGGTGTCAAGTCTGGACTGTATGGCGGATGCTTTAAAACTTCCCAACCAAGCTCCCGAAGTTTCTGGCGATTCACTGTAGATGTGTGTGGCCTACCGTTGTCCTCATGGAACACGATACCTCTCCTGTTGGCAAATTGTGGCCGTTTCTAGTCAATTGTAAATGGTTTAAAACAGTATTATAGTCGATTATTACCTCCTGGGCGATGTTATTAAGTCTGCTAAACTGCTGGTCCATTTTTAACACCCTATAACTCACAACTGAATGCACCAAACAAAAACGAGCATAAATTTGAAATGGTTTAATTGATTCTTTACGAGAAATCTATAAGTACAGCCACCTGACGAAAAAATAATGGATTTATTTTTCCCCAACCTAATATTTCACCCTCCAAAAACCTGGATGCCAAATTCAGTTCAGCGACCTTTATCTGGGACCAATGTAAAAACATGAACCTATATTGAAAATTGTCTGCGGAAAGGTTTTTCATGATTCATGATCCTGAAATACCAGCTGAGTTCTTAAAAATCCAGACAATGATCTTTAAGATTGGAGCTAAGTCATCTTAAAGTCATTCTTCGACAATTAAAAAAAAAAAAAAAACTGTCACTTCAAAATGCTGAAAAGGGAGCGAAACCTGTATGTGGGTCAGGGATGTAAAATGAAAAATGTGAAAAGGTACCAAAAGACCCCAAACTAACATGAATTTCAGTCCCAAAGTGCTCTTGAAATTATTGAAGTAATCACGACGACTATGAATGTCATCAATTTGCATACCAAATTGACAATCTGACAAACATATCCGGTTAAAAAAGATTGGAAGTCATAAATTAATTTAATGTTTGTAATTTTAATCATAACTGAACAGTTATCAGTCGTAAACCCATACCTTTTTTTCAAGAAGAATATTGAAATCACATCAATATCTTTATCTGCAATACTTTTTCCAGTCAAATCCATAACAAATTCTAGTCCAAAAATAAATTATATATAAATCGAGGACTGGAATGGTACTGAAATGGTCACGGGGGTACTACGGTACTTTTTTGGGTAAAAATGCGCTGAAAAAAGTACTATTGTACTGAATTTCTCCTAGATGTGGGTACTCGGCTAAAATATGGACCTATAACGATATCAAATAAAAGCTACTTCGGTGTGAAATAATTTGAAAATGAAGCGCTTAAAAATAGTATCAGTCGGTGTTGCAGACAGATATATACCTTCAGAATATAGTTTGCGAAGGTCTTCGAAATTACCCACAGGTTTTATTATTCACTATATATAAGATATATGTTTTCATTGAAGGGGTTTCAGATTTAATGTAGATCAAGTCGCTTATTCAATTCGCTTCAAATTAAATTTAAATTTTTTTAAATATTGACCTTTTGTGGTAGAGATATCATAAGGAAATCTAACCTTGGGAAAGATAAAAAATTGTGCAGTTTGGATCAAATCAGACAATACATTCCTATTATTAATCTTACATAAAGAGAAAAATTGGACCAATTAGTCCCATATTCGGATGTGATCTAGGCTTGGTAATAAATAGGAATAGGTTTGCAGGTAAATAAAAGAACATTTTGACAATTTTGTGTGGGAAATACCACCATCGAACTTGAACTAAATTTGGAAGAAATAATATGATGTGCAAATTTTAGATGAAATCGGTTATTTCCTTCGAGAGTTATCGTGCGCCAGTGCCAGTCGAACTGGCATTTGTAAATTGACTCCAAATTGTCTGAAACGGATTTGGTTCAAAGAAACATGGGGTCTAAAACCAATATTTCCATAAACCCTGAATACCTACTTTTATGGGGAAACATGCCAAAATTATTGCGGGACGTTTATGTGGATACTCTGCCAAAACATGGGCCTGTTATAAAATGTTCCTGGAAATATTTTTTTACCCTGCAAGAACTGTAAGTGCCAAACTACTGCCCCTGCTGTTGGAAAATGCGACTAAAACCTTGAGAATTAAAAAAAGACTTTGTAGTACCGTTATTTATGGGGCTATAAAAAACGTGGAGTGATATATCCTATATTTAATACCAAACATCCCTTCAGTATTGCAACCACGCTAGTTGCTATGATGGCCATTGATAAAATGTTGGGTAGGAAATCCACCCTAGTAGCTACGGTAGTATCTTTCAACTAACTGTTATCGTCCTAAAAAAACCTTATAACAAATATATTTTCTACTTCCAAATAGAAACTCCGAGTTACCACACATGCAAAGATATTTGCAATATATTCCTTTACAGCTTGTATAATAGGAAATCAATTTGCCACTTTGTTCCATTTTTTTCAATTTTAACAACATTGGCCTTCGTCCAGTACCAAAAAGCAACCTTTGTCAGGTTTGCATAACCATATATCTCACACACACACAACATTCCAAAAACAGGAATATTCATATTTGTCGAAATGAATTCGAATTCATTTATTGGTCTAAAGTTGATTGCTTATTGCCAGTCACATACATACGCACACACACCCTCACGAACTTCATCTGCATATATGCATGTATATGAATATGCATTTGGAAACTGTGGTCGTACACAATTAATTGGGACAGTGGTAAAGTCAGTCTCTAAAGGGAATAATTGGACGAATTATCAAAACACAAACATCGTTTCAGTTACGGTTTAGTTGTGGCCTTGTTTTGAGTTTTCCATTTGTGTATGGATATGTGTGTGTGTCTGTGTTGAGATCTGAATTCTGCAAATCACTTTTGTATTATCCATACATAGAGACTAAAAATCAAAATATTTAGTATTTCATAGGAATTGAAATTTCGTTGTTAAATGTAGTTTAGATGTTGTGAATTTGAAAAGAGGGTGGTTAGGTATCTGAGGAGTTTATGCATTCGAATGTTGGATTAAAGGGAAATGTTTTTATGTCCACTTGCATCCCGAATACACCCATAAAGTATATATATTTTTGATCAGAATAAAAATCTATTCATGTCCATCTGTCTGTTGAAATAACGATAGAGCGCATAATATTTAAGATAGAATGCTTTGAAAATGTACAAATTGTTATTACTCCTACGATGTATGGTATTGAAAATCGGTCCACGTGTTGGTATAGAACATATATGAGCCGCCAAAATTTTCTGTAGATTCAGTATTTTTGACACTTTTTTTAGTCGAATTGTCTGCAATTTAAATTTCTAATTGGGTATTAACAGTAGCCACAATTACTCGGTATTTTTATACCCTACACAACTATGCTGTCAGGGTATTATAGCTTTGTGCAGCCCCAAAAGTTTGTAACGCCGCGAAATATTGGACCTAGACCCACCTTTAAGTATACCGAACGTCATATCTCGACTAGCTGAGTCGATCTAAACATGTGTGTCCGTCCGTCCGTCTGTCCATTATAATTTGTAAACACGATACAGGCCACAGTTATGGACCAATCTTCATGAAATTTTACATGTATGAAGACCCCTATTGTTATTGGAAAAGATCGGTTAATATTTAGGGGATGAAATGGACCAAAAACTTTATTTTTGTCGGTTTTTCTGGTCGCTCCAGAGGCTGCAATTATGGCCCGAACATCGCGAAATTTTACATGGAGAAGGGGATCGGGCCAAAGAATAAGCATGTATGTTTTGATAAAGATCGGTCCATATTTAGCGGGTCAAATGGACCCTGACATTTGTGTGAAAATTACAAAATGTGTATTCTTTAGCACATATATTTACCCCTGAAGGACATAGACCCGAGAAGTTGGTATTATATCCAAGAGGATTGGTTGACCTTTAAACTGATGCCAATTATATGGTCGTATGTACTCAGATGTGAGAGTTACACTTAAATATTTACAGGTGCTCACGTATTCAGATATTAATTAGTAACCCATTACCACACTGGAGGGCGGAAACATAGCGCTGATCGCTTTGAAGTATTCCATGAAGTTCCAGGTATGGTCAACGACTATAATTTTCGGTGATGATCAGATAATAATTTTGGGATGAAGTGGACCTAAAAATTAATTTGTTTATCTTTTTTCTCGTCGGTCTATAGGCAACAATTATAAGCCAAACGTCATCACACAACCCACAGCGAAGGGAATATGGACAAGTAATTAGAAGGACTGTACAGAATATTAGTAATATTCGGAAAATATGTCAGTGTATGGACCTCAAATCGGGCAAGAGGATGCAACTATCACTAAATATTGCCCAGACTTGGAGTAAAAATCCGCAGAATGTTATAGTTCTGTGGTAGTTGTGTAGGGTATCATATGGTCGGCCACGTCCGACTATACTGCTCCGCTCACTGGTTTTAGGTACTTTGAATGGATTGTCGAATATTTTAAATACATTTATATAATTTGATCATGTCCATTTCATTAAAGATTTTTGTTATGGAAATAAATCCCTTAAAAAACTTAAGTGTTTCGACAATGAACTGGTCCAATGTGAAAAAAAAATCATATGTTGCCTAATAGATTCTTGTCTTAACTACATGGGTTTTGTATATCCAAAATATCGCATTTCCCCTTTCTAGCCAACTTCTAAATTAATGAACGGTTTTTCATAGTTATTAAGGATTACGGCAATTTGAAACGAGTGTGGATACTTCTCGGTTTGTTTTCTTCTATTGCTCTTCTTTAAATAATGGCTTCAAACGTAAAACATGTGTAGATGATAATACATGACCTACTCTCTTTCTCTCACACACACTCATACACACAAATAACATTTTATCAATAACCTTAAGTGTAAAGATTGATTTTCTAATTGTTCCTGACAACAGGCGGGCAACAGGTGATGGTTAAATGACTTGGCAAAAGGTATGCGTATGAGTATTTTATAAGAATAGAAATCGCGCTAATACAGAGAAATGGGTCAAAGGTCATGATTAGGTCTCGTCTACCAAAACCTACAAGGTCGATTATTGTAATATTTCTAGTATATTTGATATTGGTATGTGATATATCGACCCGTATAAAGGTACTGACGTGGTTGTAATTTGACTTTTCGGTTTAATAGAGGTTGATATAATCAATGCGGAATATAATCAATATAGGGCCAAGTTTTAATATAGCCCCCATATGAAGTCCAAAGCAATTTTCAATATTTTTTAAACCACATTTGGGGAAATAGAGAGCGACAATTATCTCTGCAGAAAATGTTCAATTTGAGGCCATGTTTTATGAAAGCTTCTATACAAACGTCCCGCCTATTTTCGATATATGATGTTTTGATTTTTAATATATTGAGTTCCTGGAGGACAATTCTCCAGAAAATGAACATGGTTTTACATAGTGTTGATATAGAACTAAGCTGAAAATTATCAAGGTTTTAAACGGTCCCCATATAAAGACATAAAAACATTTTGTTGTAGACATAGCCCCCTTTAAAAATTCCTACCCAATTTTTGGTACTTTTAAAGTTTTAAACACATTTTGCGAAATAAGTGTGTGACAAAAATCTCTGCAGAAAATATTCAATATGAGGCCATGTTGTGACAAGTTCCTGGAGGACATCTCTGCACAAAATTATCCTTATTTTTACATAGTCCTCATGTAAAGGTCCCGCAAATTCTAAATATACCCTACACACCTATGTTGTACGGGAGTTTTAGCTTTGTGCGGCTCCAAGACTTTAGTGCCACTAAATATTGGTCCTAGACCACCCTTTTAGTATATCGATCATATATATGACATCTCGACTAGCTGAATCGATCTACACATATGCGTCCGTCCGTCTGTCCCATATAATTAATTAACACGATACAGGCCACAGTTATGGACCAATCGTTACGAAATTGTTCATGTAGGACCAAAGAAGACCTCTATTGTTTCTGACATTGATCGGGTAGTTTTTAAGGGGATCTATTAACCAAAAACTGTACTTTTTATGTTTTTCTGGTCGCTCTAGAGGCCACAATTATGGCCCGAACATTAGGAAATTGTACCATGGCTGACTTTTGACGTTTGTGTCAAAAAAATGGCAAAAATATGCTTACTATGATGTACATATTTAAGCCTGAGGAATATAGACCCGAGAAGAATTTATTATATAGCTATACGTCTACGTATTCTTATATTCAAAACATCGCGAAATTGTACCCAGGCTTGGAATATGGTGAAGGGTATCATATGGTCGGTCATGTTCGACTATAAAATCTGGGTTTTATTCATAACTCTGGATCCAGCAACAATTGTCGCAGGGGTTTTCAGCAAAGTGAATGAATTTTAATCTTCAAATCACTAATTTGTCCGAATTACCAATATCAACTTATACTTCTCTCATATGATATATACACATTACCTCTTTTCGTGCATCCTTAACTTCTTGTTGTTATACATTTCATCTTGAATTTTTAATGTTGTCAGGTTTTTTCTCTGTTCGTACTTTCATTAATTCCGAACTATGTAAAATATTGATATTTAAAAGTCACATGAAGTATACATGTAATGAACATACATCCATATATGTATGTATGTGCCTTTGCTTGTACAGGATTTTTGTTCATATTTCTCCATCATTTTTGCTCTACAATCTGTGTCAGGGTTTTCATAAATGTAACCCAGCACAGTAGAGCAGTAGTTGTCGTAGTAGTTTGTCAATGATGTTCAATTATTCGAAATGTTTATGCTCCGATGAGTTTTTTAATTTATATTCAGAATTCAACATATGAAAGGTACATTTCGAATATTCGCTTGCCTCATTCGTTTTTGTTGTTGGTTTTGTAAAAATTCTCTATTTCACTTATTGCCAGAAAAAATGAAATGAAGAAAATATTGATATATTGTTGCATAAACTAAACCGAAAAGTAAATTTTCACACACATACACAAAAACCAACACATTGAAATTTGGGTCATGTCAATGGAATTAGAGAACATCATATTCAAAATAGAATCAATCCAATTTTTTTTTTTTTTTTTTGCCATATATACAATTTTTTCCAGTTTCTAAAAGCTATGTTTTCTGATATGGCAATTAAAATTTATATGAGTTCCAAAAAAACGTATTTTCAATGAATTAGATGAATACAGATTCTTAAAATATACTAATATTTAGAAGCTCACAAGCGTAGAATTTGTCTATGAAAAATATACCTTAAAAATGTATCATCCCTCCAATGATCGCTGCAGAATTATTATTTTAAAAAAAAGTTTATTCTAACAAAATATTCTTAAAAAATCGTATAGTTATTATAACCTTCATGTCGTGGACATTGAAAATTCCTCAGATCGATTGGCACATTTATATGGTGGATATACCATGGCAATATTTTGGTGGAAAGTTTTGCCACTCAATGAGAACTTAAAATATCTAATTCATGTTTGAAAGCATGTCCAAAATCCCCAAAATATCAAATAATGTGGGGCTTACGGCCAACTTGATCAAAAGAATGTGCCCGTACTCCCCAAAATACCGAAATTTGGGAGATACCGTTATATGGGAAGGGTAATTCCCAAGAGAACCAATAGTAATAATTTTTAGTAGGAAGGAAGAAAAAATGTGAGACGTATCGCTATTTTGTGAAAACCCTCAAAAAAAAAAAATATCTACACAATAGAATACAAATTTTGTAATTTTTAACACAAAAGTATGTGTCCATTTGACCCGCTAAATATTGACAGATCTTTATCAAAACAGGCATGCTTATTCTTTGGCCCGCGATGTATGGTCCATTATTGTGGCCTCTAGAGCGACCAGAAAATCAGACAAAAATTAAGTATTTGGTCCATTTCATCCCCTAAATATTAACAGATCTTTACTGTAATGGGCTAAAGTAAAAAAAAAAAAAAAAAAAACAGAGCCTACATGCAAAATTTCGTGAATAGTGGTCCATAACTGTAGCCTGTATCGTGTTTACACATTGTAATGGACGGACGGAAACATATGTCTAGATCGACTCTGCTAGTCGAGATATGACGATCGGTTAACTTAAAGGTAGGTGTAGGACCAATATTTCGCGGCGTTACAAACTCTTGGGGCTGCACAAAGCTATAATACCCTGACAACATAGTTGTGTAGGGTATAAAAATATAGGCTTCTACTCATTCCTGTATAATAAGTATTTAAAAATATTCTTGGAAAAATGCATGCTTCATTTGGCTATCGGAAAATGTTTCTTCTTTACAAAATCCAGGCTTGATATGGTCGTTGAAATAATATTAGGTTGTGGAAAAATAAATCCATTATTTTTTTGGCAGATGGGTGTACTGATTCTCGTAAAGTATCGATCAAACAATTTCAGATTTATGGTCGTTGGAAGGGAGACATTTTGCAGTAAAAGAAATCATTTTTTTTTTGCATTCAGTTGCGGGTGTTAAAAATGGCAGTGAACAAATAGAAAAAAATTGAGTACATTTTACAGTTTTTCTTTGACAAAGGCGAAAATGCAAGCCAAGCGGTTAAAATAGTGAATGGTGTTTATGGTTCCGATACTGTAACAGCAAATTATGTGATATCTTGGTTTCGTAGATTCCGTTCAGGAATTGTTGACATTAAAGATGCACCACGCCGATGCACCAGGTAGGCCGGTCGTCGAAAATGTCGATAAAATCAGAGAAATGATCGAGGTTGGCCGGCATGTTAGCGGTCGTAACATGGCCTAGAAGCTACAAATTGATCATAAACTTATTTTAAATCAGTTATAATTGACCAGAAACGGCAAGAATTGGCCAACAGGGCAGGTGTCCTGTTCCACCAGGCCAACGCTAGGCCACATACATCTACAGTGACTCGACAGTGAGCTTGGTTGGGAAGTTTTAATGCATTCGATATACAGTCCAGTCCTTGGCACCACCCGATTATCATCTTTTTTTGCATTGAAAATTTCTTTAATGATAAAAAAATTGGTATCTAGGGAGGATTGTGAAAAGCGCCTACTAGAGTTTTGTTGCAAATAGAGAGCAGGACTTCTATGAGTGAGGCATTATGAAGTTACCTTTAAAATGTCAAAAAATCATACAACCAAACGGTGTTTATTTGGCCTTAATATGTAGTCTACGCTTTAAAAACCTTAAATATTTTTCATTTAAAAATGTACGATTATAATTATCCCGGTTGTTGTATGAATAAAGAATAATAATAACTCGGATGGTGACGGGGACCCTCACGTATGCCACAGCTTCTTAATATCTCCATAGATACTGGACGTGATATCCGTTCCATTTTGGTGCATTATTTATTATTTATGTATAGTAATTTGTTTATCACAATATTTAAACCAGTAAGGAAAGGTTAAAGTCGGAAGGGGCCGACTATATGATACCCTTCACCACTTTGGGTATATTCTACAGATGATATGGATCAAATATTTAATTTTTGTCGCATTTTTTAAGGACCATTAACATGAAATTAAACATGTCATTCTGAAACCTATACTAAATTTTGGACAGATGTAGAGTTGCTTCATATAATGGGACAAAATTATGTAAATAAATTTAAAGTAAAATATCGAAATCTAAATCGATTTAATCGAAACTTGTTACATGTTCGGCCACATTTTGAGTTCTTCATTTACATATAAATCCAAATTTCGTGCAAATGAAAGGATATATAGGGACCTTGGTGCACCATTTACACAAAACTGACGAAAATATATACACACATCGTTCCAGACTTAATTCAAAAATGTTGTGCAAATTTTGTGCAAATCGAAGGATATATAGGGTCTTTTGTTCACTATTTACCTAAAATTGGACGACAATATGTATGGGAGCTATTTAACACACATCGTTCTAGGCTTTATTCAGAATACTATGCCAAATTTCGTGGAAATCGAAGGATATATAGGGACTTTGGTACACCATTTACCTTAAATCGGACGAAGATATATATGGAAGCTATATCTAAATCTGAACCGATTTCCATGAAACTTAGCACACATTATTATAGACACATTTAGATATGCTATGCCAAATTTCGTGCAAATCGAAAGATATATAGGGACTTTGGTACACCATTTACCTTAAATCGGACGAAAATATATATGGGAGCTATATCTAAATGTGAACCGATTTTTCCCAATTTCAATAGGGTTCGTCCTTGGGCCAAACAAATGAGCTGTGCCAAGTTTCATCCGATTTGAATTATAAATGCGTCCTGTACTTTGTTTACAATTTAACATGGACATACAGACAGACGGACATGCATAAATCGACTCAAAAAGTGATTCTATGCATATTCTCAAAAGGAACCATGGGTCTATCTCGATCATTTTTGCCTGTTACAAACATATGCACAAAGACATAATACCCTGTACCACAGTGTGGTGAAGGGTATAAAAAAATAATACATATGAATAATGTTACAATTATTTTTCTAGCTCCCCATTTTATGTAATACATTTATGTTATTGTATATTTACTTTATGCTTCTAAGTGATTAACGCTTGCCTTCAATGTCATTTCATAAAAATTATGATGGATATTTCTAATGTAATGAAAAATGCAACAAAAACCAAATGTCGGATGACAACATTTACAAGTGAGGCAGTAAAACAACAACTACGAGGAACCAACCAACTTCCGAATGAATGAAGGATTTAATGCAATCTACACAATTCCTGCTGTGACCGAGTATCGGACAGAAGCCTTCCAGCAATGATTCGCCGCCGCACATTTCATTTCAACTCTCGAAGTGAGAAAATGTGCCAAGAACAATTGTCAGCCGCAATGCAAACGAATGAACGCTTACATACACACACACACCAGGCATTGAGTACAACCCGCTTTTACAATGGCAGTAAATAAAATGAAATTTTATCATCAGCAGACTCGTCACATCGTTTCTTCACTTGGTGTTATTATTGTTTTTATTTATCCTTAGCAACAAAAGATTGTTCTCACTAATTAAAAGTATTGCTGCTGTTTTTTTGTTTATGTTTAATTTTTTATACTCAATAGCATACGGTGGACTGTGTATTAAATTTTTCATTCCGTTTGCAACACCTCGAACAGCAAGAACAACTGTTAGCATATAATAAATTTATGATTATTCAATTTGAGTTAATAATGATTTGTTTATTTTCAATTTATTCTTAGGGAGCCAGCAACATTTGCACTCTTTCAATTGCTAAACATTTTATTGATATTCCATGTCTGATTAGAGTTCCGAGGTTAATTTTCCATTCAAACCTTCGCAACAAAAATCGACATCTCTGTTCAGCAGACATACGAAAATTAGTAATTAGCACAAGCCATTCTGAATCAATAATAATAATAGGTGTGGTGCGCTGTAATTTTCCTTTTTCACGTTCAATTATGAATATTGAAATGCTTTTTAGCTAAAAGCTTTTTTAATTCAATTTCCCCTAAACGTTACACCGCAAGCTGCAATATTTTGTAATATTGTTGTGTTGATAGCAAAGAAATAATGATGTTATTTTGCGGGAAAGACAAAGAATGGAAGGATGGTATTGTTGTTATTGATTATGAAGCTTTTAAGTCATAAAGTTGTAATTGTGGTAGGAACTGATATAACAATTAGTAGCAAATTAATTACTTTTTTATTAAATGAAATTTATGTTAGTAATCACTATAAACGTTGGTTTAAAAAATATACTTTAAAGGACTAATACAAGCGTGTGTTTTTTTAATGAGTATTTCTTTCTAGGAATACAACAGGCGCGTAAATATATTTTTCAAAGACCATGTATTTTTGTAAACAAAGTACAGGTCGCATTTATGATCCGATTGGGATATATATATATATAGCTACCATATAGTTTCGTCCGATTTAAACATAATGGTGCACCGAACTCTCAATATTGATCCATTACAGTGGTACAAAATTTTGTACATATGTTTGTAACAGGCAAAAGGAAACAAGATATATGCCGAATTTGATTCTCGTTTCAGAAACTAGATAGCATCACATATATAGATTTATGCATGTCCGTTTTTGTGAACAAAGTACAGGTGGCATATATGATCCGATTTGGATAAAATTTGGTACATGTCACTTATTTGGCACAAGGACGAACCCTATTGAAATTGGAGAAAATCGGTTCAGATTTAGATATAGCTCCCATATATATAGTTTCGTCCGATTTTAGGTAAATGGTGCACCAAACTCTCAATATTGGTCCGATTAAGACAAAATTTTGCACAGAGTATTGAATTAGATCTAGATTGATGGCTGAAAACGGTTCAGATTTAGATATAGCTCCCATATATAGTTTCGTCCGATTTTAGGTAAATGGTGCACCAAACTCTCAATATTGGCCCGATTGAGACAAAATTTTGCACAGAGTATTCAATTCGATCTAGATTGATGTATGCGAAGTTTGGTTGAAATCGGTTCAGATTTAGACATAGCTCCCATATATAGCTTTGTCCGATTTTGGGTAAATGGGGCACCAAACTCCCAATATTTTCCGATTGAGATAAAATTTTGCACAGATTATTGAATTAGGTATAGATTGAGACGTGCCAAGTTTTGTTGAAATCGGTTCAGATTTAGATATAGCTCCCATATATAGTTTCGTCCGATTTGTGGTAAATGGTGTACCAAACTCCCAATATTGGTCCGATTGAGACAAAATTTTGCACAGAGTTTATATTGATGTATTCGACGTTTTGTTGGAATCTGTTCAGATTTAGATATAGCTTCTATATATAGTTTAAGGCAACCCCACCCATTCTCGATTTTAATTTTTCAAGATTTTCAATGGGCTGGTAAATCAATACCAATGCTTGTTAAGGTTTGTTACTTTGCACATATATATTTGAAGATTTACAAACAAATTTTGTTGTTGTTTTTTGTAATTAAAGAAAAGTTATTTTTGATGGCGGACATGATAACTCCTCACTGGAACATCGGAATCCGAAAATTCCAACGGTGTTAGAAAGAGTACATGTCTGGTTCTCGTATGAACTAGGATTATTGACTTCGCTCTAAAATTAACAAAATGGCGGACGTTTGAAAAAATTTGGAAAATCGCCGATTTTTGACCACAAACCAAGTTAAAAAAAATAAGGAAGATCTTCACCGATTGGTTATATCCTAGTTCATACGATAGGTATACACTCACAGAGAAACGTGTAAAAATTTGGAATCGATTGGGTTATTAGTTTTTGAGTTATCGTGCCCGCCATTCGCAAAAGAGAAAAACGCCTTTAAAGTTTGAGAAGCCTTTTAGCCGTCACTTGATGCTGACACAATAAATCGGCTATATCTTCAAGAGTTCTTGAGATTTTCACTTGCAATCTTGTAGGGACATTCTTGAATTAGTGTAGATTCGAATTAAATAAAAAAAAATTATATACTTCAGTCCGATTTTATGCCAATTGTGCAAATGGAGAGGCCTATGTCTGTTCGCTTTACATGAAATATTGCATAGCCAATTGGATTGAAGACGTTTCAAGTTTAAATATAGCTTTAAACGGGCCCCCCGGGCCGCCTCCTGCTTTCGTCCATGATATCAAGCGTGGATTTTAAAAGAATATTTTTTCAAGGACCACATCAAGAGTGGATTTTTTCAAGATTTTTCAAGCGTGGGTCTTTAAAAGAATATTTTTTCAAGCGTTGGTCTTTAAAGGAATATTTTTTCAAGCGTGGGTCTTTAAAATAATATTTTTAGAAGCGTGGGTCTTTAAAATAATATTTTTAGAAGCGTGAACATTTTTTAAGCGTGGGTCTTTAAAATAATATTTTTAGAAGCGTGAACATTTTTTAAGCGTGGGTCTTTAAAAGAATATTTTTTCAAGCGTCGGTCTTTAAAATAATATTTTTTTCAGGCGTGGATATACTTTTTTATAGACCATATCAAGCGTGGATATGTAAAGAATATGTTTAATAATATTTTTTTCAAGGATTATATGATTTTAAGGATTATAAAAGAATATTTTTAAATTCTAAGACCAGTGTGTCCTATAGTAAATAACGAATTTACTTTGCAGTTACCAATTTATAACTAGACCAATTTATAATTTAGACTAATATCTCACCAACTTATTGATTTCATGACTTCCACATCTACGTTGTTTCTTTCTAAATTGTTTGTGGTCATCTAAAACTGATTAATGTAATTAAACATTGTTTTCTCTATCCTACGATTTAAAATTCTCCACATTGACTCAGAGGTCAGAAAACAATTTGACAAATGGATTACGATACAAAATACAATTTACATTCAAGGTACACTGAATCGAGAAATAAAATCTCCTTATTCTGTTTCTTTTTTTTTCAAAACCAAAAAATTAGGTTTGCCAGTTGCCTTGACACAGAAATGCCACAAACTCCAATTCATTTCCATACACTATCTTTCACATTTGCTTCTTGCCGTAAATAGAAAATCTCAATATGGGTGTCTTTCATTAAATTGAATGTTGCAATTAATGCCCATTCGTAGAACATGAATGACAACATCAATTTAGTCCATTAGGCTTTATTTGGTAGGCATGGAGATTAATGAATGGTCGAATGAATGCATGAACGAATAAATGAATGAATGCGAGAATTCAAAGGCAAATGATTGACCACACAACTGACGACTGGATTGGCTGTCAGAGACGGAGAGACAACCGCAAAACGAAAAATCAAACAAAATATTTGTAAATTGAAAACTAGAATTCGTAGCTGGTCAGCTTACCGACCGACTGACAGACCATCCGACAATTGGCTAGTCAATGCTTATTTTGGTTTATCTTCAAATCATTTCGACATGACTAAATATGAGAAGCGTAAGTGAGTGAATAGATTTGAAAATTCTTGTATGGCCTGGGTGTGTGTGTGAAAAATATTTTGTGTGTCACATACTTGGCTAACGTCATCATTGAAAGATTTCCATTCATTCATTGGAATTGAAGCGTTTGCCTGATTTATTTGTTGACCAAAGAAATTGAATTGAATTTTTCAAATGGCAAGTCTTGTTGTATTATTGCTTGTATTTCAATTTTGTTTGCGTCAAAAATTATCCGTTAAGACTGATATAAAATTTGGATAAAAATTCCGATTTGTAATGAATATTACATATCAGATATATTTCAAAAGTATGTAATATTTACATATTTTTATGGGAGCTTCATTCCCTACCTTAATCCACCTACAATCGAGACTATTATTTGAGGATTAACAAGAAAAGAATTACACATTTAATAGAGATGTCCCTTTATTAGCCTTGTAAGAAAATTACAGCCTGTTCGGTTTGAACATTTGCGTAAAGCCTTCAGGATACAGAAAATTGGATGGTCCTAGATTTTTTCTTTAAAAAAGTTAATTTTCCTTCTTCGTTTTTTTTATCAAATAAACTGTAATCTATTTAAAAATTCATTGGTTACCAAGTGTGACTTATTACACAAACATCTACATAGACACACACACACACACATTCAGAAACATCATTTATTGTTGATAATTTTGTGAAAGTACCCAGTAGTTCGAGTAACTGGTTATGAACTGGTTATTTGACTAATTACCTGTAACTACCACTAGTTACCTCTTCATGCCCTAGACTGGTGAATTTAACATGGGTATGTCATTGGGGAAGTCAATTGTCCCCTGCTTGTGTTACCAGTATACAGTCATTTCGGTATTAAAAAAGATTGTAGATAGAGACTATAAATCAAATGCCTAGTTACTTATGTATAGAAAATTAGATGTATAACAGTTTGAAAAATTACAATTTATTCTGTACAATTTATTCTGTACACCTCTTCCTGTACCGCTATTAAATGTTCACAGAAGGCATGTCAATACTTATTTAGGAATATATTTAGTTTGAAGAATCTGTCAATCTGTGGGGGCTTCTGAAATCTGGAAATGAAGCCTGTAGAAAGATTACATTGGTCTATATTATGTTACAAAAAACTTACCTCCGAATTATAATCTGTATTTTATTTGAATATTGAAATTATTTTTTTGCGGAAAACACATTTCTATTCGATTTTTGCTCTTAAAATTCCGAAAATTTCTAAAAAGTCTAAACAAAATGACAAAACAATTGTTCTGTTTTGTTTTGTATTCATACTCGATTCATTACCCTTTTCATTACCAGTAACTACTGAATTGGAATGATATACCTGGACAACTTTTTCAATCGACAAATAAATCCAACAGTCAATTTTGTGTCCCTTTTTGGGGTATAAAGTAACTAGATCTCCAGTAACTAGTTATATAACTATATATCAGCAGACAATTGATATTTTTTGAACAACTGGGTAGCTCCACATAGAATATAAGCCTATAATTCTTAGCTTGCCTTTCGTTTTTCTTTGTTGTTGTTATTTATTTATGATAAATATTGTGGTTTTAGCGCAGTAAATTACCCACTGGAATGCTGTAGAAGAATGCATTTGTCTAATAAATCACCAGAAGAAGATTGTAAAGAACTTCACTGGACAGGACCGTTCCCCAGAGTGATCAAGAGAATTGATGAAGTACAGTAAAGAGTGGAAAGGAGAGAAAAAAGCTAATAAAAATTACGGCTCGAACATTATCAACCCCAATATACAACTTGACCATAGTGGCGCATATTCGTCGCACAGACCACAAACAATAACACTAACAGCAACAACAACATCAACAATGCAAGGAGAAATAAACAAATGAACCCAGACAATCCAAACCACAAGACGAGAAGAAACCAAACAAAAGAAAAAAATCAAATATCCCTAAAAAGCTACAAACAGGCCTGAACCAGGCTGAACAAACAAAGAAAGTGTACGGAGAGGGTGTCGGGACAAAATGTAAACAATCTGTAGCAGTTGGCAAAATTATATAAGCATTATAAATCAAGACTACTTCGTCATTCATGTGAACAGACACATAGAAAGGAAGGGAGTGAGGGAAGGAAGGAGGATGGGATCCAAGAGGACGAGAGAGATCGCCACGAAGTTAAAATGGGGAAATATATCAAAGCCAAAAGCTGCACTAATTTATTGCTCATGATTTAAATAGTTGTTGATTAATAAGAACATTGGTTACAGGAGACAGCACTGTAGAGAAAAAAGACTCAGAATAATCCAGTAAGGAAAGTAGTGAAGTCGGACGAGACCGACTATATGATACCCTTCATCACTTTGGGAATATTCAATAGATGAATCCTAAAAAATGTCGCATTTTTGAAGGACCAGTAAAATGAAATTGGACCCATAAGCATGTCTTTTTGTAACCTATACTAAATTTTTCATTTGGTCAGATATAGAGCTGCTTCTTACAGTGGGACAAAATTATGTAAATCAATTTGAAGCAAATTGAAATCGAACACCCGTTGATTATTTGGATACACATCTGCTAAACATGAGGAGTTTGGTGCACCATTTACATAAAATCGGACGAAAATATTTATAAAAGCTATATCGAGATCTAAGCCATTTTGAGTTCTTGGTGCATTATTTACTTCAAATCGGGAGAATATATATATATGATAGCACTATCTAAATTTGAACCGATTTCAATAAAACTTTCCACATGCGAGGATATAATCAGTAAGTTGTGCAAAATTTTGTGTTAATCGGCCTAACTTTGAGTCATTGGTGCACCTTTTACTTAAAATCGGACGAAACTATATATTGGAACTATATCTAAATCTGAACAGATTCCAACAAAACATGTCACATTTTATGTTATATTCTGTTCCGTACGTTGTGCAAAATTATGTGCCAATCGGACCCACCTGGGGAATTCGGTGCAGGATTTATATCTAATTTCTATGTTATACTAACTTCAAAACGTTGTGCAAAATTTTATGTCAAAATTGTGTAAAGTCGGACGAAAATAAATATAGGAGCTATATCTAAATCTTTACCGTTTTTCAGGAAACTTAACACACATAATTTAAGACCTAACTTTGGTGTACCATTTACATTAAATCGGACCAAAATATATATTGCAGCTATATCTAAATCTGAACCGATTTTCAGGAAACTTAACACACATCATTATTGACCTAATTCAGTACACTATGCCAAATTTCGTGCAAATTGAAAGATATATAGGGACTTTGGTACACCATTTACCTTAAATCGGACGAAAATATATATGGGAGGTATATCTAAATCTGAACCGGGTTCGTCCATGGGCCATATAAGTGACGTATGCCAAATTACATGTTTAGGGGATGAAATGGACCAAATACTAAATTTTTGTCGGTTTTTCTGGTCGCTCCAGATGCCGCAATTATGGCCCGAACATCGTGAAATTTTACATGGAGTAGGGGATCGGGCCAAAGAATGAGCATGCCTGTTTTGATAAAGATCGGCCAATATTTAGCGGGTCAAATGGACCCTGACTTTTGTGTGAAAAATTACAAATTTTGTATTCTATGGCGTATATATTAACTCCCGACGGACATAGACCCGAGAAGTTGATAGTATATTCAAGAGGAGTGGTTGACCTCTAAGGGGACCCCCCATTCTCGGTGTCAAAAATTTTTTTGATTTAATTCGAATCTACTCTAATTCTAGAATGTCTCTACAAAATTTCAAGTGAAAATCTCAAGAACTCTTAAAGATATAGCCGATTTATTGTGCATCAAGTGACGGCTAAAGGGCTTCTCAAACTTTAAACGCGTTTTTCTCAAAACGAATGGCGGGCACGATAACTCAAAAACTAATAATCCAATCGGTTTCAAATTTTGACACGTTTCTCTGGGAGTGTGTAGCTCTCGTATGAACTAGGATAAAGCCAATCGGTGAAGATCTTCCTTATTTTTTAACTTAGTTTGTGGTAAAAAATAGGCGATTTTCCATAAAATTTTTTTCAAAGTTCCGCCATTTTGTTAATTGTTGTGCGAAGTCAATAATCCTAGTTCATACGAGAGCCAGACATGTCCTCTTTCTAAAACAGTTGGAATTTTCGGATTCCGATGTTCCAGTGAGGAGTTATCATGCCCGCCATCGAAAATATGGACTTTTCTTTGAACCCAAAAAACAACAACAAAACAACAACAACAAATTTTGGTAAATTATTTTTCTTCCTTTTTAAATCTTCAAATACATATGTGCCAAGTTACAAACCTTAACAAGCATTGGTATTCATTTACCAGCCCATTTAAAAGCTTTAAAATAAAAAATAGAGAATGGGGGGGGTTCCCTTAAATTGATACCTATTATATGGTCGTATGTACTTGGATGTGACAGTTACACTTAAATGTTTACAGGTTCTTACGTATTCAGATATTATTTAGTAATCCATTATCACTCTAGAGGGCGGAAATATAGCTCTGATCGCTTTGAAATTATCCATGAGGATCCATGTATGGTCAAGGAAAACGCCTATAATTTTCGCTGATGATCAGATAATAATTTTGGGATGATCTGGACCGAGAACTTAATTTTTTGTATTATTTCGAGTCGATCTATAGGCCACAATTGAAAGCCTAACATCGCAAGACAACCCACGGTGAAGGGAATATGACCAAGAAATTAGAAGGGTTGTTCTGAATATTAGTAATATTGGTTGGCCTCTAATCGGTCAACAGTGTGGAAATATATCGAAATATTGCCCATGCTCAGAATATAGAACCACAGAAAGTTAGATTTTCGTGGAAGTTGTGTAGGGTATCATATGGTCGGCCCCGTCCGACTATACTGCTCCGCTCACTGGTTTTCAATATAGGTCTATGTTTTGATCCCCATTTTCGATATTCGAGAGGTATTAGCATAATTGTAATCTCGCATTACGAATTATTGGATGGTTAAAAAATCTTTGCAGAACATATTAAAAAACCCAAAATAATTGTTCCATCTCATTTTTGGTACTTGGAAGTATTTTTCCCACCGAAGTGATAGTAATTCCCGATTCCTTCAGAATGTAAAACATTTCGAAAATTGTGCACGTTTTTAAATTGAAAATGTCAGTACCATTTTGGGAATTTTGCAAGTTTCAGCCGAATTTTGTTAACCAAAATGACAGTACTTTGGCAATCCTGGCTCTCGTAGGGTGGAGTCTTACATTGTAGAAATTTTTCGATGTCAGCCTCAATTGAAAATTTTCTACAAAATATGGCTTCGACATAGCCTCACATAAAGAAGATCTCGGTGTTTCATATTGGTATTATGGATTTTCATTGGATATTAAAGCTTTCGATTAAAAATTATCAAGATTGGTCATCTTTTTAGGGTTGCCCCCCATATAAACCTCTAATAAGTTCTCGGTGTTTCGTATTGGTATTTTAGATTTTCATTGGATATAAAAGCTTCCGATTAAAAATTATCGAGATTGGTCCTCTTTTTAGGGTTGCTCTCATATAAACCTCTAATCCGAATATTGATATTATGCTGAGTTTGGGGACATGATTCAACCAAATTGGATATAATAGTTATTTTGAACTCTGGTGGAGTAGAAAATCTACCTAGCACGTTGTTCAAGCGACATGGCTCTAATTTTATTATTACGGTTCACGCGAAGTTTCGAATCTAATAAAAGTTATCTATATTGGCTTACGTTTTGGGACCGCTTCCATAAAAAGATACCGAACAATTTTCGGTATTTTGAAGGCATCGGCTACACTTTCCCACCGATGTGGATGTAATTTGGTATAACGAATTCTTGAATGCCCACATACATTTGGTTTTAATGTTTGCCATTCAATGTTTGACTCTATTTGTTGGTCTTTTTCAAATGTTGTGTTTGTATATTATTTGACTTCATATCCATATTGCATTTTGGCAAACATTTTGTGTTTATTACCGGTATGTAAATTTTCCATTTCATTTCAAAATAAATATGTTATTGATAATGGTCCATATCTGTCCGCCATGCAAATTACCACGACTGGTCATATGCAGTTGCAAAATACCTCGTCTCTATGTGTGTGGTCAGTTTGTGTTTTTGTGATTATTTTGAAAATTTATTACCAACGACAGTTGTGTTCTGGTTGTGTATTTTTTGGTGGTCAACAAATTGTTCGTTAACAAAATGTTGAATAAAATTTTCAACAATTCCAAATCAATGAACAGAAAATTGTATTTTTTTTTTAGAAAAATTGAGTAATGAAGAAATTTTAAATACACTACAAATATAAAATATTTTTTAAATTGATATACTTACTGAGAAGATTGTTGATGGGATCTTATTGTTTTTGTTTCCACTGGTTGTTTTGGCGATACCATGCTCCACATGAACCTGTAATGGAACTAGAATAAATTAAGACTCTCGTTAATTATTTAGTTTTAATTTCATTAATAATAAGTTTCTATATAAGAGAATTATAAAAAAATTAAACTTTCAAACTAGTATTTAGTTCTGAATTAATTTTTGATTCTGTCCATTCATTTTTATTTCCGATTAACTCCACAACAATAAAAAAACTTGAGTAGGGTAACACCAAATACCATTTATTTGCCACCATCCAAAACATAAATCGACAAAACCAAATGGTTTTTACTGATTGCAAAAATGGCAAGTGGATTGTCTGTTGATAACCTCAATGCGACCAGGTGTAAAACGGAACAAATTCCGGGTATTAAAATATTTATAAAATATCCGCCACGGCAAAGGTATTTGTGAAAAACTGCCCAACAAAATATTTACACTTTACTGATAAATATGATTATTTTTCCGAAACGTTTGTAAAATTGTGTGGGTGATAATACACACATAACACACACACATGCATATATCAATGACCACAATTTGAGTCATGAATATGTTTTCTGAATTTGCACCTAAATGCATTTGGTAAACATCCAAATAAGTATTTATGTAATAACGTGTATATGTATTGGTGTTGCCGATGATAGTATTATTGGAACTTTTGTCTGTTTGGCATTTGGTCAATAGCCAGGCTGTCAGCTTGTTTATACATTCCAAAAATATTTTTTTTTTTTTTTTTTTGCAAATTTGATATTGATAATGATAGATGCGGGATCTTAATGGCTAAACATCATGTCACAAAGTGACACATAATGAGTGTGATTTCCACATACATTTAAAATTTATATATTTTGATGTCATTTGATATGACCTGAAAACAAAATAGTGTTCCATGTACATGTGTGTGTGTTGGGCACAAAGTTGAGTTTGGAAAAGTGAAAGAGCTGAATTTTTTTGTTCTATGAATAGGAATGTTGTACATTTGCATATCGACCCAAAGCATTTAGTGTCAGTTGACTATAATATATGGCAATTTAATATTTTACCCTTCACAAATGGAAATTAAAGTATTATAACTGTATCAACTTGAAAGGGGTTTTTGAAATGCCAAACAATTGAAATACAGTAAAAAATAAAATGGCGTAGAAAAAACAAAATCGAATACAATTCTTCTTTCAATTAGCAGGTCATAGAAAAAATCTTCCTCAAAATAAAAAATATATATAATTAAATAAAATAAAAAAAAACATTTCTGTCATAGACAAATATTCTTTACAAAATCCAAGTCAGGGAATGTGCAGACAAAAATATTTTTATGGGAAACATAGATAGGGGAGAGGGGGGCACCTTTGAACGTGGGGCACCTTTGAACAGCGCTCATAAAATTTTGGTTTAAAATTTTTCCGACCCGCAACCACATTTTTGTATATGGCAATCTTGTTCTCTATCTGCGTAAACCACTTTGGCTTGCTTTTTCCGTTGTCGACAAATTGTGCATGGGTGACCATGTTTTCGCAGTGTCCTTGTAAACTTTTATTCATTTGGTTGTAAGGGCGCAGGAAGAATTCTGTGATAGTTTTCTTTCGTCAAACAATTTTTTTGCATTCCAACAATCATTTCAAACATAACTAATGTAATTTCATTCATATATATTTATTACAAAAAAAGTAATTATAAATTTCCGTAAAATGCCATGGGTGGGGCACCTTTGAACATGCCCAATAAACTCGAGTAAAAAACGGAGTTTTTAAATTTTGGCTTCGATTTCTCAAAATTTCAAATGGGCTAATAAGATTACAAAATTAACTGTATTTTTCACTATATTAATTTTTGTTTTTAAGTCATTTTATGTTTTAATAAATTTTTATCTAATTTTTTTTAAATTTTGAAATTTTTTTATATGTTTTTTAATGAATAAATGCATTTCTGATATGTATGAATAAAATACATACATATTTGAACATAAACACTGTAAAAAACCATGTCGTTGAACTTCGTCCATTAAAACAGTAATAAAATATATTTATCAAGCTTATAGTATGTCATATGTATATTCATTTTAAAGGTTACATATGTACCTATTAGTTAAAATTTATAAGAAACCAAAAATTATAAAATACAAAAAATTATAAGGCTTGAAAGCAAAAAGTGTTCAAAGGTGCCCCCCTCTCCCCTATATAATGTTGGTTATTTCTTCGAGAATTGTGAGATTTTCATTAGAAGTTTTATAGGGACATTCTGAAATTAGTATAGGTTCGGGTTAAATAAAAAAAAAACGAAATTCCATTTTTTGAATCCGAGAATGTGGGTTTTGAAAATTAGTTAAAATGTTTGGTTTTGAAAATAGACATTAAAATAACTCGCTTCTGTAGGGTATTGAGAAATATTCTTTAATAAAAAAAACCTTTTAAAAAAACAGTGAGCGGAGTAGTATATCACGAAACTCTAACTTTCTGCGGATGGTTATTTCGAGCCTGGGCAATATTTTGTGATATTTGCACCCTGTTCACATATTAGTGATCAACAACATGTTTTCCATACACTGACATATTTTCCGAATATTCCCAATATTCAGTACAGCCCTTCTAATTACTTGTCCAGATTCCCATTCGCTGTGGGTTGGGTTGTGATGTTCGGATTCTGGTCTATAGATGGACTCGAAAAAAAAAACACAAAAAATAAGCTTTCGGTCACTTCATCCCAAATTTTTTATGTGATCATCACCGAAAATTATAGCCATTGTCCTTGGCCATAACTGGAGCAATAGGATTCTTCATTGGCTAGAACCCATCCTGCATGCTAAATTTCGTTCAGATTGGTCCATAACTGTGGCCTGTATCGTGTTTACAAATTAACATGGACAGACGGACGGGCAAGCAACTAGACGATCGGTATACATAAAGGTGGGTCTAGGACCAAAATTTCGCAGCGTTACAAATTTGGGGCTGTACAAAGCTATAATACCCGGACAACATAGTTGTGTAGTCTATAAATATAGATTTGTATTAAAAGAAAATCAAGTGACTATAGGCGTGGATTTTTATTTTTTTTTTAATACTGAAAATACTTTGGGACCTGTAAGAATCTATACACACAATTTAATGCCTCCAACCAGTGAGCGGCGCATTATAGCCGGACTGGGCCGACCATACGATACCCCACACAACTACCACGAAACTCTAACATTCTGCGGATGTTTATTCCGAGCCTGAGCAATATTTCGTAATATTTGCCGCGACTTGCCCGATTAGAGGTCAACAACACATTTTCCGAATATTATAAATATTCAGTACAGCCCTTCTTGTCAAGGTTCCCTTCACGGTGGGTTGTGTTGTGATGTTCGGCTTATATTCGGCTATAAAACGCACATAAAATTAAGTTTTCAGTTCAACTTCATCCCAAAATTTGAATCTGATCATCACCGAAAATTATAGGCGTTGTCCTTGGCCATAATTGAAACTTCATGGACAATTTTAAAACGATCACCGCTATATTTCCGTCCTATAAAGTGGTAATGGGTTATTAATTAATATCTGAATACGTAAGTACCTGTAAATATTTAAGTGTAACTCCCACATCCGAGTACATACGACAATATAATTGGTATCAATTTGAAGGCCAACCACTCCTCTTGGATATACTATCAACTTCTTGGGTCTATGTCCTTCAGAAGTAAATATATACGCCATAGAATACAAATTTTGTAATTTTGTACACAAAAGTCTGTGTCCATTTGACCGATCTTTATCAAAACAGGCATGTTTATTATTTGGCCCGACCCACTTCTCCATATAAAAATTCGCGAAGTTTGGGCCACAATTGCGGCCTCTAGAGCAACCACAAAAGCCGACAAAAATTTAGTATTTGGTCCATTTCATCCCCTAAATATTAACCGATCTTTACCAAAAACAATAGGGGCCTTCATACAAAATTTCGTGAAGATTGGTCCATAACCGTACCCTATATCGGTTTACAAATTATAATGGACAGACGAACGGACACACATGTATAGATCGACTCAGCTAGTCGAGATAAGACGATCGGTATACTAGGACCAATATTTCGCGGCGTTACAAACTTTTGGGCAAAGATATAATACCCTGACAACATAGTTGTGTAGGGTATAAAAACCCGCAATGCCACATTATACGCATTAAACTTCAAAAAAACCTTAACATACCCTTATTTTTAAATGTATCTCTTATCTACTGTAGATTCCTCTTCAAATTTAAAAAAATTTAATTGCCAATATTTTGAAAAAGCAAGAAAAAAGGAAAATTCCCCAAACAGAATAAATGGAAAATTATCAATTCACGTTCGCTTTCAATTATAGGAAAAAAACTTTTATAACTTAATACCCCAGGTCATTATTATTGGCTATTCATATTACCAAACTTTATTGGGATTTCGAAATTTCCCTTGCGTATTGGATTAAAATTAAAAGCATTTGCTAATATTACATTTTATGGCAAACAATAACAATAACTTTTGAAAAAGTAACTAAAGTAAATGAAAAAAAAGTGAATAAATTGAAAACTGCTACTTCACTTTGCCAATATATACTATCATCATTAGATATTCTAGATTATTGAGAAGTTTTTCCTTTTCTTTTTTCGTTTAGGGGGAATAACACTTATTAAGTTGGGGAGAAATATTTTTTTGGTTATTAAAGGGAGGTTTATATTTGATTGAAAAAAAAAGATTCTAGCAATATATACCAGTGAGAGGAGCATGGAAATCTAGCTTCTGTGGTTCTATATTCTGAGATTGGGCAATATCTCGCGATATTTGCACACTTTTGACTGGCTAGAGGTCAGCAAATGTTACCAATAAACAGTACAGCCCCTCTAATTACTTGTCCGGATTCCCTTCACCGTGGGTTGTGTTGTGATGTTCGGCTTTTGACTCGAAAAGTACAAATTGTTAAGTTTTCGGTCCACTTCATCCGAAAAATTATTATCTGATCATCACCTAACATTTTAGGGGTTGTCCTTGACCATAACTGGAACGTCATGGAACATTTCAAAGCGATCAACGCTATATTTCCTCCTCGCCCTCCAGTGTGGTAATGGGTTACTAAATATTATCTGAATACGTAAGCACCTGTAAATATTTAAGTGTAACTCCCGCATCCGAGTACCTACGACAATATAATTGGTATCAATTTAAAGGTCAACCACTCCTCTTGGATATACTATCAACTTCTCGGGTCTATGTACTTCAGTGGTAAATATATACGCTATAGAATACTAATTTTATCATTTTTCACACATAAGTTAAATTTGCTAAATAAATCCTTATCAAAACAAATTTTATCCCCTTCTCCATTCGCGGTGTTTGGGCCATAATTGCGGCCTCTGGAGTGACCAGAAAAACCGACAAAAATAACGTTTTTTGTCCATTTCATCCCTTAAATATTAATCGATCTTTTCCAAAAACAATATGGGTCTTTATTGGGCCGAACCCATCCTACATTCACAATTTCGTGAAGATTGGTCCAAAACTGTGGCCTGTATCGTGTTTACAAAATATAATGGACAGACGGACGGACACACATGTCTAGATCGACTCAGCTAGTCGAGATATGACGATCGGTATACTTAAAGGTGGGTCTAGGACCAATATTTCGCGGCGTTACAAACTTTTGGGGCTGCACAAAGCTAGAATACCCTGATAACATAGTTGTGTAGGGTATAAAAATTATAAAGTTTTAAGTTTTACGGTTGACAATTGCAGGAAAAATTAAGGAAAATCATTTCAAACACTACTGAATTTTTAAATATAAAAATTTTATAAATTTTTTTTCGTGTAAAAACTGAGGTGGATTTTTTTTTAAATTTTTTTATGTACTTATAGGCATGAGTTTAAAAAATATATATATTCTTTCCAGAACCTATAGGCGTGGATTTGTAAACAAATATTTTTTATTTTTGTAAATACCTATTGGAGTGGATTTTTAAAGAAATATTTGTTCAAGTACCTATAGCCGTGGATTTTAAATAAATAGTTTTTCAAGTACCTACAGACGGGATTTTTAAACAAATATTGTTTCAAGTAACTGTAGGCGCGGATTTTTAACAAAAAATGTTTTTCAAATACCTTCTGGGTTTTTAACAAATATATTTTTCAAGCACCTTTTGGACTTGGATTTTTAACAACAAATATTTTTTTCATTTACCTATAGGCCTATAGGATAATGTTGAGGTGATAAAATGGAACAAAAACTTACTTTTTATGATACGAACAATTATGATACGAACACCAAGAAATTTTAAACCAGGAAGGGAATCTAACCGAAGAATAAATATGTCTGGTATTATGAAGATCAGTCAATATTTAGCGGGTCAAAGAGACTCAGATTTTTTTTTTTTTTTTTTTTTTGAAAAAATTAAAAAATTTTATTTTGGGGGGTTTGTATTTACTCCTGAAGGATAAAGACCCCAAAAGTTAATAGTATATCAAAGAGGAGTGGTTGACCATTAAATACCAATTATATTATTGTATGTACTAGTATGAGAAAGTTGTGCCTAAATATTTAAAAGTTTATATGAGTTATGATATGGTTTAATATTATAATTACTATTACCCCATGAAAGGACGGAAATGTCGCACTGATAGGAGCTGCGCTATGAATCGATAACTTAATTTTTGTCAGATTTTCTAGTCGCTCTAGGATCCATTATATGCAGAATATCACATATTTTACAAGGTAAAGGGATCTTAGCAAATACTTAGAACGACTGATTAGATAATGGTCGTCAATATTCACCTCGGGAAAACAAGATTTTCTAATATATGCCAGGGTGAGAAAGTGAACCTGTTGACCTATAATCGGCCAAGAGGTTGCAGAATGTTAGATTTTTGTGGTAGTCGTGTAGAGTATCATATTGTTACGAATATAACTTTAGATTTAAGTTAATTTAGATGAATTCCGTTAATTTAAGAATTTGAATTGTAACGTAAATTTCTACTACGCAGTTTATTTGAATAACTTCACAACAACAACTACTGTATAGATTTTTCTACATCCTTCCATTTCCTCTTTCATGGTCTATTTTTTTGTTGACGTACAATTCTTGTTAACGTCATCATTGATGATCGCTTAATTCCTCTTTCTTTGTTACCCCCTCGCCTGTATATGTGTTGTTGTTATTGTTTACTCACTGTAAGGTTGTATGTGTTTGTTGCATTTGTAGATTGTTCGTAATCTAGGTGTTACCAGATCGGTCTAAAACTTCTGTAGCGACAGGCGAGGCTCATATAAATAGGGGAAATGGAAAGGCAGTCAGTCAGTTGTGAATCAGATCGCGAATTGAAACAGTCAAGTAACGTAAAGCTGTAAAGTAACGTGCAAAGTAAAGTTGTGTCAATAAAATCATTGTAATAATCGTAATCAGAAAGAACCCGCGTTTTATTTGGTACGAACTGTATTGGGAAATAAAACAACGTCTACACGGGATTAAGTAAAATCTAAGAACGTAATAATATTTACTGCACCGTCCGACTATACTTTATTTTATTTTATAAAATACTATACTTTATATATTTTATGGCAAAAGTTTTTTAGATGACTATGAATTCAGACTGCGTTATAATACATTCAACCACAAAATCTTTTTTTAACTAAATGTTATTCAATTCTGTGCATAACATATGCTTATCTCAGTAGTAGGTCGATACGATGACGCAGGTTTAACTGCATTAAACTAATTAGTTTTCATTAGTGTGGCATTTGTAATTATCACTTGTGTACAGGTGTCATTAAAAGATTATTATTACAGGCTGTGCCGAACAACACATTAGAGAATCATGTCACCTGTACATCTATTAAATTCAAATATAACCGTCGGAGGCTAAACACATTACACTTGTTTAATAAACTCACCTAAGCACATGTGCACATACATTTTCGAACAAATTTTACAAAATGTATATGCTACAGATTATGCGTATTTTTTTAAGGCCAATTAAAATAGAAAATTAAGGATGTGTGAGATAATTTTTTTTTATTGGAACCACACAAGAAGTATTTTCTGTGACTAAAAAATGTTAGCATCAGCAACGTCAATATGTATGAATTCGGACTCTCATACAATTATAACCAATACAATAATTTTACATGCCAAATACACACTAGACAGGCATTTTTGATATACACAATTTTCAAATAAAGCTCCAAAGTCATTTTACTTTAAAATTAAAAATAAAAATACAACTCTCAATTTTAAAAATCTATTTGTGAATCGAAACCCCACTTAATTGGCTGTGTTGAATAGTCCATAGCATAGAATTTAAATAATTCGAAGAATTTTATTATTAAAAAAGCTGTATACAGTTTGTTCATACATAACGTACTACGATACAATACATATCGTAACACACTTTCATCGAAAAAATTTTAAATTCTTTGGAATTAGTTTTGTTTTTCAATATTTTTATAGTTCTAAACGAAAAGAATTTGTTTCCATACATATATAATTTAAATCACTGACTCGAAATGTTTGTATTTTTTTTTTTTTTTGCTATTACTTTATTTTAAACATAAATTCGTAGTGGCTTGCTTTTCGTAACAAAACGTATTCGTATGTGTATTTCGAAAGGATGCCAAGCTATGGCAAATTGCCATATTTGATTGAAATGTTTCAATAAATAACCGGCTTTGATATTGAAGAGACATCAATATCAGAGGCGACTGAATGAATAGGGGGAAAACACAACTAAAACATGTTATTGGAATCTGCACATTTTATATACATTTAAATATCTATTTTACAATAAATTTGAAATGATTTTTTTTAAACTGAATTTATACAAAATATAGGACAACAATATTTCATTTCGTTACTATCTTAAAATTGCAAGCTCTATCGCGATTTCAACAGACAGAGGGACATACATAAATGGACATAGAATTTCTTACTGATCTTGAAAATATGTGCTTTATGGATCTATGCTTTAAATATTATATCTACATTCAAAATTGTGTATTTATTTGATTTATTTTATTTCTAATTTTCTATATTTTAAACTTCATTTGTGCCTTATTTAAATTCCACACTTCCCCCAAATTGTTTCTGTCGATTCATTGGAATGCTAATCCTTTTATCTGGAAAATTTGTTAAATTATTTGCAATTTATTTTCATATTAAGGAATTTAATATTGTTTCCCATGTCTACCCATGCAGAATTCCAGTTATCATGGCAAACAATCTGTTCAGTTTCAATTCTTGCTCAGCTGCTACTATACCATTGCCATGTTCTTGCTCTTCCAATTTTTTGTTTGCACATCTCCCATACGCTATGTAAAAGGTTTTTTTTATGGAAATATAAATGGTGCTGCTTTCAGTTATATACTTTGTGTTGATTATCTAAAGTTAATGTCGTTTGTAAGGGCATATGCAGTAACACACATACATACATTAAAGTCTATGTGAGTGTGTCTACCCACACTCGGCATCCTTATTTACATACATGTGTCGACAAGAAACTTGTAATATAAAATTATTGTGGGAGTATATAAATTTTTGGCCATAGACATATCAATAAAATGTCGATAGGAGTATATAATATTAAATTTCATGAATTTCAAAGTGTATAGTATGGTGTGAAACAGCAAAAGGAAGTTACAACAAAAAAACAGGCGAAGATTTTGGAAAACATATTTTTTCAAGGAACATTTTTTTCAAGGCCAAACCAGGCGTAGATTTTGTAAAAAATATTTTTTCAAGGACCCAAAGAGGCGTGGATTTTGTGAATAATATTTTTGAAAGAACCCAAAGAGGCGTGGATTTTGTAAAGAATATTTGTTTCAAGGACCCAAACAGGCATGTATTTTGTAAAGAATATTTGTTTCAAGGACCCAAAAAGGCATGTATTTTGTAAAAAATATTTTTTTTAAGGACCGGGGCTTGTTTTAAAAAAGTACATTTCATATTTAAAAAAGTTAATTTCTCAAAGGACTTAAATATATATTTTTTATATTTTCTTTTTAATTTAAATTTAAACAAATATGGGCAATATTGCCAATTTTTTAACATAGCTGAAGCGAAGGTTCACCCCTTTATAACTCGGGAATTACTTAAGCATATGGAAAAAAGTGAATAGTTTTGGGTTAATTGATCTGTTGTTGCAAACTGTTCATGATATTGACCTCCAATCTTTATTTTGGTGGAAGCTGTGTCTACTTTAATGTAAAAAAATGTGTAAAAACAGGTTGAGGCGAACCAGTTTTTTTATGTTCTCTATCGGTTTGTGACTAAGCCACTCATTTCACGGTCTTCGTGTCAAAGTAAAACTAGAAGCCAACAAAATGGAGACTACGCCCCTTATGTATCATTTTTCAAAATTTTAACTGCATCTACCTTTAAATGATGCTGACATTTTTTAGCTCGATTTTGAGTGTTTTTTTGAATTTTATTTCTAGATTTAATACACAAACACGAATTTCTAAACATCGATTATAAGATTATTGTAGTCACGAATCTGCGTAATTTAATATTTATTTTGTGTATGTAGTATGCACAGCTTCAGAGTATACTCATCCGATGGTGAAAATTTTGTGCGATCAAATTTCAAAAAAAAACTATTTTTTGGGGCCAAATTTTTAGATCTGTCAACTGAATGATATGGTTACCCGTGATCAATAAGGTTTTTTACGTTTCGGATGATATAAAATCTTTTTCGTGAAAATCCATCTACTAGAACGGCGGGAACTGGCCTTCCAAAAACACGAAATTTGGCAAAAAATGTTTTTGAAAATATAGCGGATTTATTTGCGTTTTCTGTGGATCATTTCCGCTTCAATAAATGACCTCATACGGATTTTGATCTTTTTCGAAAAGAGAACTTTAAAAACTTCAGCCGAAAGAGAGATGTACACAATTTGTCTCAAAAATAGTGTAAGCTGGCACATCCGTGGACCACATTGAAATCGGTATAGATCGATGTATTTTTTTAGGGTGCACACCGAAATCTGGTGCGCGTTAATGGCATATGGAGTTTTGGGAAATTATTCGCGTTTTACGGGTTTTTGGATACCTCAATGCAACATGTAGTACATCTTAGCCGTCAAATGAAATTTCGCAAAATATATATCGATTGGAAGATAAACTTCAGTACTTCCTAGATTTTGTGATTTTGATATCATTTGATATCAAAATCATACAAGTGATAATATTTTTATTATTTTTCTCATATTTCGCGAAGATGCGCAACTTTTTCGCGATTATTATAATATATTCATATTCTAATTTTACGGAGGAATATATATATATATATATATCAACACTTTTGGTCAATATAATAAACGGAGTAATTTTAAGATTTTTTTCTTATGCCCAAAATTAAAACCTCGATAACTTTTGCGCGCATCAACCAAAAATTTGATTGCGAACGGTTTCGGAGTCAGAACATTTTTCTCTATATGTGTACCAAAAATCATTGATGTGCCACAAAAACAAAAAAGCTGATTTTTTGGAACTGGAATATTAAAAAATTGGCAATATTGCCCATATATACGAAATTATTACGTTAGTCGGCTTTGCACCCAAAAGGAAAAGATTTCTAGCGAAGCTAATTCCACAATATAATTAATAATATTATTCAACAGTAAGCTGATAATGTCAGTAAGCCGGTTTCGTGTTATATAACATTTTTTTATAATAATATTAAATAATTCTTTTAAGATTAACCTCACCAATGAAGTCTGAAATAATTGCCTTAAGGAACAAAGAAAATTAAACCTTCGACCATATTTCAGACAAATTGGTTTATTTAATTTGATCATGCCCAAAACTCTACGAAAATCATGGTTGTTCACAAAAGCAAAACGAAATGAAACCCGAAAAAGAAGCAGTGGCAAAACAAGATTGTCTCGCAAATTTGAAAAGATTAACCCAACCCCACCAAAAGAAACTTGTTACCTGTAAATCCTTAAATTAGCGAAACTCTAATTTGATATGGGTAGCAACATTGCCGGTACCATAAGCGACATGTCAGCCTAGCTATGTATGTCCTAGAGAGTGACAGTAGCAACGAAATATATCAACAAGGACAACAACACGACAAGAAGAACAACAACGGTTGCAAAGGCAGTAACAACATAACAATTTCCTACTGACTTTCAAAAAGGGCGACAAAATTCATAGAAAGAAATCTGAAACAAAGTAAAAAAAAACTTGAACAGGGAAGTCTAACGAGCGAACGAACGAATGTAGAGTTCATCCTGCACGGAAAATATAATATGCCGTAACGGAAAGACATTGTGTTTTACATGGTAGTTTAATTTTTTTATTCAACTTGACATGACACTAGATGTAGACTATATATGAAAATGAATTTAGACACAAAACAAAAAAAGTTGATATATATTTTTTAAAGAACAGTGGGCAAAATAGTAAGTTATTCTTAAAAATCAAACATTTAATCAAACTTAAAAAATCTTCGTAAAAATCTTTATAAAATAAATTGGTACGAAAGACAGTAGGGAGTTTCGTTAACGAAAAGTGGGGAGTTCGTCGCCGAAGTTATCGTCAACGACAATATCGCTTACCCTGTCGCCCAAGTTGTCGTGCATGAATACTGCGACACTTTTGTGAAAATTACGTCAACGATTTCACATTGTTATCCGCAAAGTGTCTTCAAGAAATTGCCATTGTCTTCCACGATTCGTTAATATTGTCTGCATGACACATTCTATTGGGAAACAATTTCCATACATCACCACCACTTGCCGAACATGTATTCCACACAAAATTTCAAGATTCTAGCTATATATATTCAATATACATAAAATTAGAACTAATTTCACTAAAATTATTAAAATCGGGTTTTAAAAAATCCTTTTCACATCTATCCAGCTTTCTACCAACATTCAACAATTCCGAATTCTAGCTCTTCCCGTTGCCCTAATCCAAATGGTAACATTTTTAGTACATTTTAGTACTTTTCATACCCTTCTAGTTCGAATTTCCAAGCCTTAATCCGGGGTCAATAACCCTTAATCCGGATTAGTCATTAATACGAGGTCAATGACCCTTAAGTCTTAATCCGGGGTCAATGACCCTTAATCCGGATTAACCCCTAATCCGGATTAACCCCTAATCCGGATTAACCTTAATCCGGGGTCAATAACCCTTAATCCGGAGTAACCCTTAATCCGGGGTCAATGACCCTTAATCCGTGGTCAATGACCTTTAATTCGGGGGTCAATGACCTCTAATCCGGATTAACCCTTAATGCGGGGTCAATTACCCTTAATCCGGATTAAGCCCTAATCCGGATTAACCCTTAATCCGGCATCAATGACCCTTATCCGGATTAACCCCTAATCCGGATTAACTCCTAATCCGGATTAACCTTAATCCGGGGTCAATAACCCTTAATCCTGGGTCAATGACCCTTAATCCTGGGTCAATGACCCTTAATGCGGGTCAATGACCCTTAATTCGGGTCAATGACCCCTAATCCGGATTAACCCTTAATCCGGATTAAGACTTAATGCGGATTAAAGGTCTGGATTAAGACTTAATCCGGATTAAGGGTCATTGACCCCGGATTAATGGTTAATCCGGATTAGAGGTCATTGACCCCGGATTAATGGTTAATCCGGATTAGAGGTCATTGACTCCGGATTAATGGTTAATCCGGATTAAGGGTCATTGACCTCGGATTAAGGGTCATTGACCCCGGATTATGTGTCATCGACCCCGGATTAAGGGTTAATCCGGATTAAGGGTCATTGAAGCCAGATTAAGGGTTAATCCGGATTAGGGCTTAATCCGGATTAAGGGTCATTTACCCCGGATTAATGGTTAATCCGGTTTAAGGGTCATTGACCCCGGATTAAGGGTTAATCCGGATTAAGGGTCATTGATCCCGGATTAAGGGTCTGTGACCCTTAAACCGGATTAACCGGTTTAAGGGTCACAGACCCCGGGTAAGGGTTTATCCGGATTAAATGACATTGACCCGAATTATGGCTTAATCCGGTTCAAGGGTCGTTGACTCAAGATTAAGGCTTGGAAATTCAAACTAGAAGGTTAGGAAAAGTCCGGATTTACCGGATAACCCTTAATCCGGATTAGCCATTAATACGAGGTCAATGACCCTTAAGTCTTCATCCGGGGTCAATGACCCTTAATCCGGATTAAGCCCTAATCCGGATTAACCCTCAATTCGCCTTCAATGACCCTTAATCCGGATTAACCCCTAATCCGGATTAACCCCTGGTTTAATCCGGTTCAAGGGTCCAGATTAAGGCTTGGAAATTCAAACTAGAAGGTTAGGAAAAGTCCGGATTAGCCCTTAATCCGGGGTCAATGACCTCTAATCCGGATCAACCCTTAATCCGGGGTCAATGACCTCTAATCCGGATCAACCCTTAATCCGGGGTCAATGACCTCTAATCCGGATTAACCCTTAATCCGGATTAACCCTTAATCCGGGATCAATGACCTCTAATCCGGATTAAGTCTTAATCCGGACCTTTAATCCGCATTAAGTCTTAATCCGGATTAAAGGTCATTGACCCCGGATTAAGGGTCATTGAAGGGCTTAATACGGATTAAGGGTCATTGAACCCGGATTATGGCTTAATCCGGATTAAGGGTCATTGAACCCGGATGATGGGTTAATCCGGTTTAAGGGTCACAGACCCCGGATAAGGGTTTATCCGGATTAAATGACATTGACCCGAATTATGGCTTAATCCGGTTCAAGGTTCGTTGACTCCAGATTAAGGCTTGGAAATTCAGACTAGAAGGTTAGGAAAAGTCCAGATTAACCCTTAATCCGGGGTCAATGACCTCTAATCCGGATTAACCCTTAATCCGGGGTCAATGACCTCTAATCCGGATCAACCCTTAATCCGGGGTCAATTACCTCTAATCCGGATTAACCCTTAATCCGGGGTCAATGACCCCTAATCCGCATTAAGTATTAATCCGCATTAGAGGTCATTGACCCCGGATTAAGGGATAGATGTGTATGAAAAGTACTAAATGGTACTAAATATGGAACTATTTGCATTAGTTGAGCGTATAGAGATGGAATCATTAAAAAACAGGAATTATCATTACTATTGGAGTACAGGGTTGAGGTAGCATTTAAAAATCGTACTTAGTACAAAAAGTATTAAATTTAGATTTAGGTGAACAGATAGAGTTGGAGTCTTTAAATTGGGAATTAAAATAACTCTTGAAGTGTAGGATTGAGGTAGTTTAGGAAAATCGTACTTATGGGTACGAAAAGTACTAAATGTTACTAAATTTAGTACAATTTGGATTTTAGGTGAACGGACACAGCTGAAAATCTGAAATTTGGGATTGAGATTACTGTTGACGATAGAGTTATAGAGACAGCTTTGGAAATTCGTATTTATGTGTGCGAAATGTACTAAATGACACTAAATTTGGGATAAATTGGGTGAACGGAGAGACCTGGAAACCTAACATTTGGATAATGGTTAATGTTGAAGGGTAGAATTAAGATATGAATGTATAGTACTTATGTGTAATATATATAGGAATTAAAATTAATGTTGGAATGTAGGGTTGAGGTAGGTTGAGAAATTCGTACTTATGGGAACAAAAAGTACTAAATGATACCAAATATTTTACAATTTGTTTTGGGTGAACAAATATGCCTGGAATCCTAAAATTCGTAATAATGTGTATTTAATGATTCTAATTTATATTTGAATGAACAGATAGAGATACAAAACTTATATTCGGAATTAAAATTACTATTAGAGTACTGGATTGAGGTAGTATTGGAAGTTCGAACTTCTAGGTACGAAAAGAACTAAATGTTAGTTAATATGGTACAATTTGGATCTATGTGAACGAATAGAGCAGGGAATTGATAAAAAACTGTTGAAGTGTAAAATTGAGGAAGTTTTGAAAATCGTACATAAGTCTACGAAAATTAATTAATTTTACTAAATTTGTTAAAATTTGCATGCTGGTAAACGGAAAAAGGTGGAAGCCTTAAATGTGGACTTAATATTATTACTGGAGTGCATGAATGAGATACTTATTGGTAAGAAAATTGCTAAATTTGGTACAATTTTAACTTTAGTGAACGTGTAGAACTGGAATCCTGTGGGAGTGTAGGATTGAGATAGTTGTGAAAAATATAGGTACGAAAAATGCAAAATGGTACCAAATCTGGTACAATTTGGATTTCCATGAGAAGATAGAGGCGGAATTCTTAAATTACAATTACTGTTACGAGTGTAGGATTGATGTAGTATTAGAAATTCTTACTTATGTGTATGAAAAATACTAAATGGTATTTTATTTGATACAATATGGATTTTGGTGAATGGATTGGACTGAAATAGTGACATTTGGAATTTAGATTAATGTTGAAGTGCATGATCGAGCTATGGAGACAGTTTTGGAAATATGGAACAATTTTGATTTGGGGAACGGAGAGAGCAGGAAAATTAAAGTTTGATACGACCTGATACTAAATTCAGAGAAATTATAAGTATGATGAATATATAGAGGTAGTCTTGAAAATGTGTACTTATGTGTTCGAAAATTGCTGAATGGAACTAAATGTGAAACCTGTAGGTATTTGATAAAATATATAATTGAAATTCTGATCACTTTTGAATCTGCAGAATGAGAAAAAAATATTTCGGAAATCAGTGCTTATATGTAGTATATAAATATATAGCATTGGTTGAAAAATATTCTTCTAAAAAATCTAATTGGACTATTTTCCGTTTGTTGCTATGAAATTCCTTTCAAGAAGTTTCCTGTACATTTTGCTGAACATCACTTCACCGTGTACTAAATATACAATTTAAATAAACAATACGAAAATAAAATGCGATGACAGCGACAGACAATAATGAAAAAAGAACATCTACAGCGAAAATATTAGAAACTTTTTAAGTAGAGACATTATACAACGCTGAGCTAACTGCACAAACGAGTTTAGCTGTGACTAAGAGCAGTTAAGTACAATTCTGATACACGTTGAATACCTAAAACAAGCAATCAAGTTGTTGGACTACAAACAACAACAAAGAACACCAAACACGAAATAACAAAACAAAGTTAATAAGTATTCCAAGAATGGCAAACAACAAGCAATCTTTTAAACCCACTACACATATACAGATATGTCGGAGCTGTAGCTTACAGCAAAAGGAGTTCAAGTATATACATGTTTCCCCCTCCGGTACTCGCGCTTTCGCTCGTACTTACTCTCTCCATGCATATACTATGATCATAGATTTAAATTGCCTTGTTTCATTGGTATAGGTTAATTGTATGCGTGTATTTTGTCGATGGCAATACATGCACGAACACATCATATACACACTGAGATGGTCCCATACAAAAAATCGCTAACAATGACTGTGTGTCATGTGAAATGTTTCCTTTGCTCCATAGGCTTTAGCAGTCGTGTATGTAAATTATGCAAAATTTTGATATGACAGTACACAGACACACACACACGCAAAATAACAACATCCACGCTACACATAATAACTGTAACAGTAGAGTAGTACCAATTAACTACACACACACAGTAGCCAGATTAAATTGCTCATTTAATTTGCCAACGAAATGAAATTTGTCCTTATTGTCTCCTCATGACATGCGACACGAACGCCAAGGCGTTCCCAACAACAAGAACAACGCAACAACAGCAATCAGTTCGTAGCTTTACACTGCTTCCAAGGCAATTTGTCGCTGTTACATGCGCTGGAGAAGAAAAGTTCATAACGCGTAATTAATGTTTTTTCTGTTCTGAGGCAAGTTATAATAAAAGAGGGGCGGGGTGGTGGCGGTAATATAAAACTTTAGAGAAAAAATCGCTGTTTTATACAGATTGGATAACGGTAGAGAAAAATACCAATATATTTACCGTGATTATTATTTAAATTAGAATTAATTGGCAAAGAAGACCTCATGTATTTTTAAAGGGGTCCACATTTTAAAAATTGTTATTTTTTTTAATATTTTTTGGGCTACTACACATTTTATGGGGCTGCTAATGAGGCGTGGATTTTTTAATAACATTTTTTGAGGCTGCTAGTGAGGCGTGGATTTTTTAATAACATTTTTTGAGGCTGCTAATGAGGCGTGGATTTTTTAATAACATTTTTTGAGGCTGCTAATGAGGCGTGGATTTTTTAATAACAGTTTTATAACCCTCACCACACTGTGGTACAGGGTATTATGTATTTGTGCATATGTTTGTAAGAGGTAAAAGGAAACGAGATAGACCCATGGTTCCTTTTGAGAATATGCGTAGAATCACTTTCTGAGTCGATATATGCATGTCCGTCCGTCTGTCGGTCTGTAGATGTTAAATTGTAAACAAAGTACAGGTACAGGTATTTATGATTAGGATGAAATTTGGCACAAGTCACTTATTTGGCCCAAGGACGAACACTATTAAATTGAAGAATATCGGTTCAGATTTAGATATATCTCCGGTATATAGTTTCGTCCGATATAAGGCAAAAGGGACACCAAAGTCTCTATATATCTTTCGATTTGCACGAAATTTGGAATACAATGTTTCGTGAAAATCGGTTCACATTTAAATATAGCTTCCGTATATAGGTTCGTCCGATTTAAGGCAAAAGGGACACCAAAGTCCTAATATATCTTTCGAGTTGAACGAAATTTTGCATAGTGCACTGAATTGAGTCTAGAATGATGTGTGTCAAGTTTCGAGAAAATCGGATCAGATATATATTTTCGTCCGATTTAAGGTAAAAGGGACACCAAAGTTCCTATATATCTTTAGATTTGTACGAAATTTGGCATAGGGCACTGAATTGGGTCCAGAATGATGTGTGCTAAGTTTCGTAAAAAACGGTTCATATTTAGGTATAGCTCCCATATATAGTTTTGTCCGATTTTATGCATACTGTATTGAATTGAGTCTAGAATGACGTGTGGCAAGTTTCGAGAAAATCGCATCATATTTAGATATAACTCCCATTTATATTTTCGTCCGATTTAAGGTAAATGGGGCACCAAAGTCCCTATAAATCTTTTGGTTTGCACGGAACTTGGCATGTGGTACTGAATTAGGTCCAGAATGACGTGTGTTAAATTTCGAGAAAATAGGTTCAGATTTTGATATAGCTCCCATATATAGTTTTGTCCGATTTTATGTAAATGATGCACCAAATGCGAAATTTAGCATAGTGTACTGAGCCTAGAATTACGTGTGCCAAGTTTCGAGCAAATCGTGTCAGTTTTATATATAGCTCCCATATATATTTTCGTCCGATTTAAAGTAAATGGGGCTCCAAATTCCCTACATATCTTTCGATTTACACGAAATTTGGCATAGGATGCTGAATTAGGTAAGAATGACGTTTGCTAAATTTCGTTAAAATCGGTTCAGATTTAGATATATGTAAATTGAGCACTAAAGACCCAAAGTTTGGCCGACTGGCACACAATTTTGTACAATGTACTGAAATTACTACAACTTCTGTAAATCAGAGCCGATTTAAATTTTTCTTGAAATCGGTTCTGATTTACATATAACTCCTATATATACTTTCGTCCGATTTTAAGTAAATGATGCACTAAAGACCTATAGCTAGGCCAATTGACACAACGTACTGAAATTAATATAATTTAATCTCGGGCAAATTTCCTTGGAATCGGTTCAGATTTAGATATATCATAGCTTTCATATATAATTTCGACCTATTCATGTTGAATGTACACCAAATAATCAATGTGTGCCTGAGTGATTTTACATTTAGTGAAGCATTCCAAATAACGTGTGTAAAGTTAGCTTTAAATCTATTTACAATATTTAGCATAGGTTCCAGAATGACATGTGTAGGGATTGATGTTTCTTTGTTTACATTTCATGTTAAAAATGTACTTTTATTTTTCTGTTAAACATGGAGATATTCAGTTGTTATTTTCACATTTCCTTTGATATGTTCTTTTAATTTGTTGTAAGTTAACACTTCAAACTATGACATTCTTCAAAATAGAGGATGAAATCTACAGTCTCATTTTCTCATTAGATGAAGAGGACGACGACGATGTTGATGATGATGACGACAACAACTTCGTTGTCTTCAAATGGAAAACTTTTTGGCCAAAAAACTTTTCGCTTAAAATAAGTATGTCTTAATACTTAGTCTATCCTCCACTACTCCCTTCTTTACTTCGTAGTTTCTTTCCATTCTTCCTTTCATTTTATTTTTTCTTCTTGGAAATAAAAGTGGATGTTTGTTCTTAATTTTAGCTGCTGATGCTGTAGTTGTTTTCGTTTTGTGTGTGTGTGTGTGACGTACGTATGTAAGTATTAGTAGTTGTAGTTATCCAGCAAGTTTAATGCTTTGAAACTTTAAGTAGCGTTGAAAAGAAGTAGTAACGAATGAAAACTATTTTGCATTTTCTTTGAGTCATCAGTAAAAAGGTATCTTATGCGCTGTAAATGAAAATGAGCTACTGTATGAGGAGCTTCGTCGTGCAACTGCTGTTGTTGTCGTCGTCGTCTTCGAGTAATCAGATGCAAACGGGGTTGGCGAATAAAAAAACTTAGCTCATTATATGATGCGGAGAAGTTTTAATGATTTAATTAAATGAATAACAATGCCAAGAAATCAAGTCAAACGAAAAAGAAAAACTCATTCCTCAGCATTGATGATGTTGCTGATGGAACTTCAAGTGTATCAGCAGCAGCAGTAGTAGTAGTGGTCGTGGTAGTCGTAGCAAAAAGTAAAAAAATAAATAGCTTCGTGTGTTTTACTATTTATTTATGTTAATCTGCTCGAATGGCATCAGCAACGTTATGTGTTCACTCCGGTTCCGACCATTCACTTGTAAATCATCATTTGTTTTTATTTCGATTTTATTTCTACCTGGAATTTTCCACGCCAAACTCCGTTGTTTGCAAATAATTATGTTAAGTGTAGTGGAAAATGTAAAACGATCACGTAACGTCCAATTATATCAATGATTGGGGGTTGTGAGCAGTGTTTTCAATGGATCAGTTCTAACTTACAATTAGGAATTCTAGTTAAGCTAAAAATATCCCTACCAAAAATATATATTTACCCATGGGGAGAAGGGGATCGGGCCAAAGAAGAAGCATGCCTGTTTTGATAAACATCGGTCAATATTTAGCGGGTCAAATTGACCCTGACTTTTGTGTTTTTATTATTTCGCGTATATACTTATTCCTTACTCCATAGACCCAAGAAGTTGATAGTATATCCAAGAGGAGTGGTTGACCTTTAAATTTATACAAATTATATTGGCGTGGATTTTTTATACCCTACACAACTATGTTGTCAGGGTATTATAGCTTTGTGCAGCCCCAAAAGTTTGTAACGCCGCGAAATATTGTTCCTAGACCCACCTTCAAGTATACCGATCGTCATATCTCGACTAGCTGAGCTGATCTAGACATGTGTGTCCGTCCGTCTGTCCATTACAATTTGTAAACACGATACAAGCAACAGTTATGGACCAATCTTCACGAAATTTTACATGTAGGAAGGGTTCGGCCCAATGAAGATCCCAATTGTTTTTGGTAAAGATCGCTTAATATTTAGGGGATGAAATGGACCAAATACTTAATATTTGTCGGTTTTTCGGGACGCTCCAGAGGCCGCAATTATGGCCCAAACATCTCGAATTTCTACATGGAGAAGGGGATTGGGCCAAAGAATAAGCATGCCTGTTTTGATAAAGATCGGACAATATTTAGCGGATCAAATGGACCCTGATTTTTGTGTGAAAAATGGCAAAATTTTTATTCTTTAGCGTATATACTTATTCCTGGAGGACATAGACCCAATAAGTTGATGGTATATTCAAGAGGAGTGGTTGGCCTTTAAATGGATACTAATTATCTTGTCGTATGTACTCGGATGTGGGAGTTATACTTAAATATTTGCATGTGCTTACGTATTCATATATTATTTAGTAGTATATTAGTAGTATATTATTAGTATATTATTTAGGGCTGATCGTTTTGAAATTTTCCATCAGGATCCAGTTATGGTCAGGACAACGCATATAATTTTCGTTGATGATCAGATAATAATTTTTGAATGAAGTGGACCGAAAACTTATTTCTTTTTTTTTCTACAAATATAAGCCGAACATCACAACACATCCCAGGGAAGAGAATCTGGTAATTAGAGGGTGAAGAAACTCGAAACAACAAGATTTACAATAATGTTGGCTACGCCTTGTTTAGGAACTACTTTCAGCTTATGATATAGTCCATCAACTTGGGCAAGTGTGGGTAATGATCTTAAGCCTTCAGTGTTTGCTTAAACGAATTAGATTCGGAGGGTCCGGACTCGGAGTGAGGCGATTTTATTGAAATTTGGGTTAGCTTAAGTACTATATTTGAGAAGGGAGATTCTAATCTAGTATTGGTTGTATAAGCATGTAGTAATATCAGTGATGTAGTTTTTGGTACTATTTACAGACTATTTACATAAGTAACCGTTAATTTCAACTATTTAAATAAGTGTTGTATTTTAGTATTCAAATGATCAATAAAACGTATGTGTTTATACTATAGTAATTAAAATTTGAATGAAAATAGAGTTGATCCGCTTCAAGGGGTTGTATTGAACATTAGTAATATTCCGAAAATATGCCAGTGT